>NC_058404.1:169257809-169516156 GCF_002201575.2 Neomonachus schauinslandi
CGTCACCACCATCACCACCATCATCACCACCACCATCATCATCATCACCATCATCACCGTCACCATCACCACCATCATCACCACCACCACCACCATCACCATCACCCCATCATCACCACCATCATCACCACCACATCACCATCATCACCATCATCATCACCACCATCACCATCATCACCACCATCACCACCATCATCACCACCACCACCATCATCATCACCACCATCATCATCACCATCATCATCATCACCACCATTTGGCATTATCAGCACCACCACCAACATATATAGCACCTATCATTTGCCAGGCACAAAACCCTATGAGGTAGGTACTAATATTATTTCCATTTTACACATGAGGAAACTGAGGCAGAGAAAGATTAAGTAACTTGCTCAAAGTCCTATGCAGGCAAGTGGCAGAGTCAAAGTTTAAATCCAGGTCATCTGGCTCTAGGTAGAATGATTGGTTAATGCATCATGAATGTTATATATTTTAAAACTGATTACAAGGAACCTCTGGCCCAAATATGATCTTATTGTGGAACTAGGGTTCATTTTGACTTCCTCCACCACTTATCCAGTCAAGTACTTTGGATAAGTTATTTAATTTCCCTGATCCTCAATGTCTTCATCTCTAAAATGGAAAAAAGACCCAGTAAAGTTACTGGAAGAGTTCAGTGAATTAACGTATATAAAAAGGGGAGAGATATGTAAACCCTTCAACACAGTGCCTATTATATATTGAAAGACTTCAAAAATGATAGGAACTATTCTTACTGTAAAATAATACGGTTTTTATAAAACGAGAATACAGCCTGGGGTAGTTACTTCATGGGAGAGCATGTAAATGAGAGAAAAAACATTTTTTTCCTTGAAAGAAAATTTGTCAACAGGCTCTGAGACAATTTAATTCACTTAAATAAATCACTTATACAACAGGCCTGCAAATTCTTCCCAAATGTTTAGATTTGTAGGTTAAAAACATTACTTTGCTCTTACAAATTGATAAAAATCAGAGTGCATATTTATTTGCCAGGAAGACTGTCTCAAACATCCATAAATACTTATTATCTAATCACTCAGAGTCAGTGGAGAGAAGCACAAAAAGACTGCTGACATCTTGCCATCTCACAGTCTTTTTCCCCCATTCTTAGTCAATAAATTTAAAAAAAACAAAGGAATTCCACATGCATCTTATCTGGCTACTCACTTCCGTCTCTCACTCGGAGACTCGATCTGATGGTTAATGCTTTTATCCAAAGGGAGAGTTTTTGGCTTCACATCTTCTAAAATGTGCATCAGTGGGTTCGATACCTGCTGATTCTGGGTTGGATCTGAGGCAAAGGAAAGCATAAAGAACATAAACTTAGCGTTCAGTAGCATCACCCTAGTGCTTTGTAGGTCATCTTTCTTGAAAGCCCTAAAGCCCACTGGGGTCCACCGTGAGTTCATACAGACTGTGGGCCCACAGTGGTGGGAATCTCTTCGCTGTGCTGCTTAGCATAAGCTACAAGAGAAGCTTGCAGCCAGAACTCACACCTGTCTGAACCATGTGTGTTGGGGGGGGGGGGCTCTTATAATAATTTAATTATTGGGTTTAAACACCCATTCTTACCCTGAGCTAGCTGTGAGTTCATCCCACAGTGTAGGGCCCCAGTTTCTGTATCCAGCTGATGGTCTTGATGAACTCCTTTTGATACAGGATTCTTAGAATGAGCCAAGGCCCCTTGAGTTAGGCTGTTGAGATAAACAAGTATATTTCAGAACAGAGATGAAAGCGACTGAACTTATCCTATCCCTTACGGCATAGATATACCCAGTTACAATATGAAAAAAGAAATGGGACTAACTAAATGTTTATTCTTTTCATTTTAAACCAGATTTAAAGTACTGGAAAATCCTACACATTTTCATTATCCATCAATTTAATAAGCTTGAGAAACCATCATTTCTGACGTCTTCACCACCTCCCTGTCCATAAAGCTCTTCATTCTAACCATTTCAAGGCATGCCAGAGCTAACTGGAATCTCCCAGATTTTTATAAGAGAGGACTTATTGTAGAAATCACTTGGGCCACACAGGATTTGGGCAGCCCATGAGAATTCACCGGCCTCACAGTAGCTTCTGTGTGCAAAGGAAGGAGATGGAGGAAGTTTAAAAATGTTTTTGGGGAAACAAAGATTCTGGAGATAACAGGGACTGTCTGGAGAAGCAAAGAATATTCATGGGTAATGCTGAGCAGCATCATTCAAATATTCCTGACTAGTGGCTTTTGTTTCATGAAACTGAAAACAGATGTGCTATTCCTAAGGCTCTGCAGACTCTGGACACGGGCCCGAAGCTCCTATGTCTACAATTCACCCAGTCTTCTGGCTGATGGAAATGGGAGAATTCTCAGAGCAGATCCTACCAGAAGGGCTCAGCTCCCAGCCAAACTTTTTCTTTTTTTTTTTTTTAATATTTTATTTATTTATTTGAGAGAGAGAGAGAACACAAGCAGGGGGAGCTGCAGACAGAGGGAGAAGGAGAAGCACGGTCCTTGCTGAGCAGGGAGCCTAATGCGGGGCTCGATCCCAGGACCCCGGGATCATGACCTGACCCGAAGGCAGACGCTTAAGCGACTGAGCCACCCAGGCGCCCCCCAGCCAAACTTTCAAATTGGACAGTCTTTGAAAATGACACTTAACCTCTCATGTCTTTGGGTCTGAGGATGCAGTGTGTGCACACACATGTGTGTATCTCCGCACACTTGTGTATGTGCATGTGTGCACATGCTTGCACACTTGCCAATATCTCTGTGGTAACTCAGAGCCCCAGGAGCAAACATCTATCTCATAAAGAACTTGCTGGTGGCAGGGTACTGCCAGCTTCCTGGGATTCTGGGGGTCCCTTCTAGGTTAGGCTCAGGGTGGCATCAATAAACCCACTACTCCCCATAGCTACAACCAGACTCTGCTCCAGTTTGAGCTAGTTCTGAATGATCCAGGGGTTTCTGGGTACCCCGTTTGGATCTCCCATGGAACATACTGAAACCCATGGGGTGGGATAATTATCCACAAGCAATCATTTGTTAGTTATCCTTTATATTGTCACCCAGAGTAAATGTGGCTTCTCACAGCTCAGAGGATACTGATGATAAAGTCCAGGTCCACAGTGAACCCACCATGGGTAGGACCCTAGGGCCTCATTTCAACCTCTATCCCTGCAGACACATTAACCATTTCAGGTGAATGACAGCTAGATTTGGGGCTTTGAAGTGACAACGTGCTCCTGTGATGATATACACTATCTCCCCTTACTTAAAAAAGATTTCACCTATTTAAAAATAAGGCGATTTGTATTCAATAGCATAAAGACTGACTTCAGAGCTATTGGAGTGTGTTTAAGCAATACGTAATGTATTACTGGAATGATAATTTCAAAGCTGAATATGATTTGCATTAGAAATGGTTACTCTTTCTGCGGAGCGAACAGGCAGAGTCTGGCTTTGCACATTTAGAAGGATAGACTGATATAGTTCATACCTGCCCATTTCCTCTGGTGGATGATTTTCCCGAGGCTTAAGCAATAAATCATTGTTGTCCCCCTGGAGTGGTTTCTTCTGTCTTGCCTCTTGTTCTCCCTCTTGACAGTTTTCCATCTTATTCTGATTGAGAAAACAAGGATAATATTATTATTATTTATTTATTGAGAGAGAGGGAATGCACATGGGCTCACACATGTGCATGTGGGGGTGGGGCAGAGGGAGGGAGAGAATCTCAAGCAGACTCCCTGCTGAGCAAAGAGCACAACTCGGGGCTTGATCCCATGACCCATGAGATCATGACCTAAGCAGAAACCAAGAGTCGGAAGCTTAACTGACTGAGCCACCTAGGTACCCCTGAATATAATTTTTAAACACACTGGACAACACTCATCTCTGGCCATGGGATATTTGAAACATTTTTTTCCAATCCCATTGCCTACAATTTAAAGAACAATTGTCCAAATTAACTGAATAGTAATTGGTTTCCAATGATTTGAAATAAATGTGTAATCTGGATCTCTTTTGAAAGTTATCATGAAAGAGAATTGGTCAGAAAACCCACCTTTCAAAATAAAACAAAATCATAGGACTGTTCAGTTAGGAGAAATGGCTGTCATGGGCCCATCTTTTTTTTTTTTTTTTTTAAATGAAGATTACAGACTATTCAAGTCTTGGTGTGTCTTTTGTTCAGTAGCTCCACAACCTTACTTGGGGGATATGGAGGTAGACCACCCTTTCTGTGCTCTTTCCAGCCCTTGAGGACACATATAAATTTCATGTGGAATTTTAAGAGTGGGTTAGAAGCAACTTTCACGGAGGCCAGTGGGGGGTACATGGTTGGCTACCATCCAGTGCAAAGGAACGTATGGTGTGGAGGAGAGGGATGCATGTCTGTTGAATGAGTGAATGATGGGCAGTCAGAGGGACATTCCAGCAAATGGCTCCACAAATCAGGATCTCTCCAGCCAGTGCAGGGAGACTTTGGTTGCCAGCCTGTGGGAGCAGATCTGGTCCCAGTAATGATTTCACTGCCCCTCCCCCCAGAAATGACTGAGTCTGACCATGACAGTGACAGCACCATGGCGTACAATGGCCACATGGTAGCTGATGTGATTCTAGGGAAATAGTCAGTCCTGCATTTAAACTGGTGGAAAACTTGGCTTTATTGTTTTATACTTCTATTTAGGTTTATTTATTTCACAAATTGCTTTTAATCTATGGTCTCACCATTTTCCCACTGCCTTCAGTCACAGAGGAGGATGTAGACAGCTGGTCTGCAGAACTTGAAGAAAGAGTAAATGGAACCACAGTGTCTTCAATTATTTTGCGCTCCTAAAGGGAGGGACAGTAATTAATGAAAGGGAAAAAAGAAAATAAAATCACATTTGTCAAGAGAAAATTTTCATTAAGGAACTTAAAAAAAAAATCAGATTATGTGCAAACAAGCAGGGCATTAAAAAAAAGGGGTCTTATTTTCTAAAGGTATGTAAATCAGATAACACTTTCTATGGGCAATGATTTAGAAATTAGCATTTAATTTGGAAAAACAAATTACTTAGTCTGATTCAAGAAGCCTAATTAGAAATGCTTTTAAGGATCAGATTATGCACAAAAATTACTGAAGATAAATTCACAACAAAATTCATCATAAACAAATTTTAGATAATACACATTAAATGTAGCTCCCTTCCAATTCTCTAATGTGGGCTAGTTTGTTCATCTAAAAAAAATGAGACAAACAAAACCAAATTCTCCTCCCTCCAAGTCTCTTTAGTACCATATAGTGAATGTAGTCAGTAAGGATTCACTTAGCCTCAATATCAAAATTATACTCACAAAATTAATTCACTACTACCAAACATGCTTTCCTCAAGCAAACACACAAATAGATACTTTCATGTCATCTAAGGTAAATCAAGAATCTGACGCTCTGACTAGAGAACAGATAAAATTATATTGTCTTCCTTGACCATGACTCAACATGCCCTTACCACAAACTAAATTTGGGGGAATTGTGGTCTTTTAGATCCTACAGGATATGACTCTTCGAAGAAGTTGACAGGGCTCTGATGTGAGTAAGGAGAATGAGACACAGCCACGTGCATACATTCACCACAGACAAAAAAAAAAAAAAGCACCGATAAACTTTGAGAAATCAAAACCACAAGTCAAATTCCTTCTTGGGAATTTCCTACCTCCTCATAGTATCTGCGTTCCTCCTCTTCCACCTCCTTCTGGGCCTTTTCCCACTCTTCTTTCAGCTTGTTCTGTTCCTTCTGGTATCTCTCCTGTTACAGAATTTCCACAGATAGTTAGTTCCTGAACTGACCATTGCATACACCACTAGGACACTTCCACCCTCTAAACCACCATATACAATATATCGCAAGACTATCTTCGTGTTGTAACATTCTGAGTCTGATCTATTCATGCAACCAAAAGGGAATGGTATTTCGTGGCACTCCAACATATTAGGAACATAACAATCTTACCAGAGAACACTCTTTTCTATTGTTGGTGTGTTATAGATTTGTTCTCAAATATATGAGTAGACATTTGCTTATGGAAAGAGAAAAGACAGACTGAAAGATTCTAAGATCTTCCGTAACTTGGCTTTTGTCCTGGGACAGTAGGCTAAACCAATGGTTTGTTTCTGCTGGGCCCTTCAGAGATGAGTTTTGCCGTTTCACTAATAGAAATATGTGGCTACTGAGAGAGTTAAATAAAAGACAAAACAACAAAAAAACAAAAACTTGTAGGTGTACAAGACAGACAATGCATAAAGGTCCGGAGTAGACAAGATGATAATTAGCTGAGTAGCTGAATTACTCTTTGCTTATAGCCATTCTACCAAAATGGAATCTTCCCAGGCTTCAGTAACTTCTGAATTAAGAGTAGCTTTTAAACAGCCCATTAGAAGGCTTCAATATCAGAACTGCCAGCCCTATTTTCAGAAACAGTACAGCGCTAGTCACCACTTCTGGAGAAAAAAAAAATACTCTGAATAAGGATGGCTTTAAAAATGTGACTGGAGTCCCTTGGACAGCTGACTAGAAGAAATGGTTGGTTAAATGGAGATTAAGATTAATGCTTGAAATGAGAGCAGACACCCTGGATGCCTTGGGAATGGTGCCCCCGACAGGACAGAGACATCACTGAAGTGTACCACACACAGTCAAATGTTTTCGTCTAATTATTGTCTATCTTCTCTCTGAGGCTAAAACAAGTCTTTTATCCTCCTGGGGGAGGCACTGAGATCTCCTCCAGGTATTACCTGTTATGTCATTATCTGAGGAGCAAAAGGGCTTTACTGGGATTATCTGGAGCCTGATGTTCTCATGAATGCTCTAGAAAAACCATCATTGGTCAACTCATGGTGGGCTTTTAACTCCAGGTAAAAATTTTGTTCTCAAAACCTAATCTTATAAAGTTTCTGAGAGGGACTTCAGGGGCCTTTCAGAATAGAGGAAACAGACTCTAAAACTTAACAAAACAAGCAAAGCTTCAGTTTCTTGGTTCTAGGAAAACCCCTCCCCAGGTTCCCCTCCCCGGGAGGATGAACGGAGGTGATGCAGGGAATGAAAGATGCTGTACGTCTGTACCATACACACACACACACACACACCTCGGTACACGTGTGCACACCAACACACACGTTGGTGGGCAGCATACATACATGCATACCCAATACACACACCTGCACACACCAACAAACTCGCACATATGCCTTGCCCCAGAGCCCACAACCCCGCCGTGCCACCCCGGGTAACAATTCGGTAGGACAAAAATACATCTGTCTGCATCTGCAACTGCGGTCACCTTTCAGAGTGTAACTGACAGGGCACCACCATGGGAAGCACACTTGCTTATCTTTTTACTCTGCAGACTCTCTGACTCTGAGCTGTTCACCATGTAGCTGGGGAACAGGCATCTGGTTTTCAAGGGACTAGCAGGTGGCCAGGGCTGGTCTGGGGTCTCCCAATGGACCCAAAAGTCCCAAAAGCTGTGGGACTTTGCTGAATCTGGTTGGTATTTATCCCTGTGCAATTTGTGGTTGAAGATTTACCCCTGTGGAATTGTGAAAAGTGTTAAGCTTAACTGGCAGGCCTAAAGCCACACAACAATTAGTTACCTGAACTGCCCCCTGCTCCCAGCCCCTGGGAATTAAGCCAAGAGGGTCAGAGCAAAAAGATAAGGGAAAAAAAAAAAAAAAAAAGTAAAATACAGCAGTGTAAAGTCATCAAAATTAATGAGATTTAACATTTTTCTCCTTTACAATCTTTTAGTAAAAATCAGTACTATTGGGAATATAGTGGAGAGAACATGAGTTTTAATGTCATACAGATTTGGACTTGAAATCAGGCTCAACAACTGTTCACTGTGTGACCTTGAGCAGTTAAGATAATTTCTTTGAAGCTTAGTTTCTTCAGTTGCAAGATGGGGCTAATAAGACATACTTTGAAGAGTTTTATGAGGATTAAATTAGACTAGATATGTCAAATACCAAAAAATATGCCAGTTCTTGGCACACCCAAGTACTCAGGTTAGTTTCTAAGGTTACTAGGTTACTTTTTGAAGCCCTATTACTCTACAAAACTGGCTTGAAACAAGTAGGAGCATGATACATTTACTCCCAGAACTTTTCTAGAATTAAAAATAAGCAGCCTTTACTCAAGGGTGGAGCAAACATTTCTACTTAAGGAACAAGACCCAGGCCAAATTTATTTCACATGTATGCTATCAAATACCTTTTTGATAATTCATTCCCACTGCTACTTGGAATGGAATTTGACTGGCCACTAAGGAGGTGACAAATGGACCGGCTGGCCCCTAATACTTGGTTTTTTTTTAAAGATTTTATTTATTAATTTTTTAAGATTTTATTTATTTGAGAGAGAGGGCATGAGTGGGGGGTGGAGGGGAAAGGGAAAAGAAGAAGCAGACTCCCACTGAGTAGGGAGCCCAGCGTGGGGCTCGATTCCAGGACCCCGGGATCATGACCTGAGCCGAAGGCAGCTGCTTAACCAACTGAGCCACCCAGGCGCCCCTGAAGATTTTACTTCTAAGTAATCTCTACACCCAGCGTGGGGCTCAAACTCACAACCCCAAGATCAAGAGTCACATGCTCTACCAACTGAGCCAGCCAGGTGACCACTTGGATATATATTTTTTTAAGTGAAATACTTTTTCTTTTTTAATTTATTTTTTATTTTTATATAAATCCAATTAGCCAACATATAGTACATCATTAGTTTCAGATGTAGAGTTCAATAATTCATCGGTTGTGTATAACACCCAGTGCCCTCCTTCATGCTTTTTCATTGTGCTCATCAGTGTAACCTCTGGCAAGAGGAATTAGACACAGGACACTTTGTTGTAAAGGCACAAAATGGACTGACTTAGATTCACCAGCTCCTGAGAAGAATCTAATTCCATGCATTTCCTGTGCTAAAAATTTATCTAATACAATAGTAATTAAGAGAGCAGCATCTAATAGAAAAAACAAAGCAGTAACCCCAGTCCTACCTGGAGCAAACGTTCCTGCTCCTGTTGCCATTTTTCCTGTCGCCGGCGCTCCTCTTCTGGGTCCCATGCCCAGAACTTAAACTGCTTAGAAAATAAAACCGTGATCAGAGCTAAGCCACGTCCTCAAGGCCAGGCCAGGGCAAGGGACGCAATCAGCTTACAAACCGGCACGCAGACGGACGTGCGGAAGCAGAAGCCCCTACACACTGAAAGACCCTCTTTGTCAATGGAAACCACTTTTTAATCTTCATCCCTCTTTGGTTGACGTCCAAGACGCTGGTATGATGCTGTGACCCTTTTTGGAGCTAATGAAAACATGGAAGTAATCAGCCACTGGCAATGGGAAGGCTTTGCCTTCCTTTCTTTCAGAAGTGATTTCTTCAATGTAATCACGCTTCTGAGCATGAGATACTCATTCTGCATATGGATACTGGTCCAAGCACATGGGGAAGCTTATTTCAACAAAGCTGCCTTTTGTGAGAAGTGGTGTTTGCCACACTACAGAACTAAGCTTTTATACCGCTATTGCGTTTCCCTATCAGCTGTCTCTAAAGTGGGTTATTTAAACGCGCCAATGCTCACCGGCATCACCTGTGATCCAGGCACGAGGAAGTCCTTGCCCTGGGGCGCACGTAACCAACATTCAAACCCAAAGGCTTTTTTTTTTTTTTTTTGAAGGTCTTTGTGAGTTTGGCACCAAGTGAATGAACAGGAATAATGAGAGAAGTGGGCACCCAGGTTACAGAATATACGAGATGGGGCAGGTCCACAGGGGAAGAGAAATCACAGCTGGTCTCTGGGAAACCTCCCAAAGGGGTGGGGGCTGTGGTGTTTAAACTTGGCTTCTCCCGACACCCAGAGTAGGTGCCAAGGCAAACCACATTCCCCAGTAACTGCGCCTCTTCCCTTCCCTTTGTTCCGATGGGGGTGGTTTGGGGAGGCATTTAGAACTGCCTGGGAATCTTGAGAGAAGCAACAAGACGAGGGTGGAGGCATTAGGGAGGAGGGGGAGAGTCTGGGGCAGGGTGGGGAGGAGGCAGAATCTATTTACCCGGGCTGCCTGAGAAGCTGGACAGGGTCAGTCCTGTCCAAAGCTTAGATGGGTCTAGTTACTGCCCAAGATACTTGGGCCAGCTCACCTTTGGCCCTGCCTTGTGCCCAACAGATCCATGCTACCATTTAGGTGCACCAAGGCTGGGCTAGCCCGGGGAAGTGTCTCCAGGTTAAGAATGCAGGCCAGGCCATGGGTGTTGCTTGATTTATAACAATATAAATATTGATAACTTTAATGTATTTAGACATATGAAATATGAGCCTCCATTGATGTTCTTGCTGTGGTGTCTGCAAATGGTTAGGATGATGACCACAAAAAGTCAAGGAAAGGTGGGCAAATAGGGTAGGGAAATGTATTTCCCGTATGCCACTCTTGGGATTCATAGTGCACATGAGCAAACTAAAGGCTCTGACATGTTATGTAGGAGAAAAGCTATTTAATTGTATATAATTCAAAATTTCCGAAGTTCCCTCGGATGGCCATAAAATGTCATCCAAATGGGATTCCAGATAAGAAATTTGGAATTAATGGTGTTAGAGGTTGGCTCCACTTGGCATTTTCCTAAAACTTGGAAGCAGTTACAATGTTCAGAACCTCTCTCAAGGGCATGGCCCTTCTTTGTCTTTTTAGGAAAAAGGATGTGGTTATGAATAAAGCCAGAGGGAGTCCAGTAGGAAGAAAAGAGCAACAATTAGGAATTATTTAATTTTCAGATTTCACTAGGCAGTAACTGCAAGAATAAGTAGGAGTAAGCAAATAGAAGGGAGGAGTGTGGGGTAGAGAGACTGAGCACAGCAGAAAATAGGGAATATTTGTTTAAAAGGAAGGCAGAAAAACAATGAGCATTTTCAGAGTAAGATAAAGAGGAAGATACTTCGTGATACACAAAAGAAAGAAAAGTGATCACGTTCCTTCCTTTGGTGACTACTTGCTGAGCAACTACTATGGGGATACCACCCGGCCAAGGGTCCCAGCCCTGTGGAGCTTACAACTGAGTGTGTGGGGAGAGGGTGGGCATGAGGGAGGGGCCAATATATAAGTGACACCAGAAGACAGTGTGATAACTATCGTAAAAGAAATACAAAAGGTGCTAGAGAAAGAATGGAGAGCATTTAACCCACTTTGTTCTATAACTTATCTGTTTACAAATCTGTATCTTCCTTTGGGGTACGGTTTCCTGAAGGGCAGAGAGGGCCCTTTATCCCCCTAAGTATCCCAAAACCTGGCACTCTTAGGCCTTCAATAAATGTTCGTTGAATAAATGGATGGAACCACTTCATGCTGGGTAATGCCTTCTCCTTCTCTCCCCTTCATAGACTCTGACTCTAGCTTTGGACTACTCCAAGTCTGACCGAAAACGGTCTGAGTCTACTGAGGTCAGCACAATCAAAGCTTACTGCCTCTTCAAGCTTCTCTTGTGTTCAAATTTCTTTTACTTTTCTATTCTATGAAGAGCTATTTATCATTGAAAGAATGTCAAATTTGGGTGGGTATTCTCAGAGAATTCACTTAGGTCAGTAATTTGCTTCTTTCTTGTTCTGGTTTCTGTGAATCAGAAATAAGAAAGTATCTCTTCAGGGCACGCTTCCTCTCCGCCCCTGCCCGGGGGGTGTAAGAAGAGTGTGGCATTGTTGCTCCCACATAACTTCAAATGGAAATCAACGCATTATGTTACACTCTTCAATCTGTGCCTTGGATAC
Organism: Neomonachus schauinslandi; assembly: GCF_002201575.2. Taxonomy (NCBI): domain Eukaryota; kingdom Metazoa; phylum Chordata; class Mammalia; order Carnivora; family Phocidae; genus Neomonachus; species Neomonachus schauinslandi. The sequence continues at coordinate 169,269,616 of NC_058404.1, forward strand.
CAGCCCCAGGAGCCTTCTGGGGGTTCCCACCCAACATGGCTATACTCAGCTTCCCAGGAGACTCAAGATCCCCAGGGTACCGGCCAGATACTGAGCCTGCACAAATGGTTGCTAGTTCTGGAATGTGGCTGGAAATATTGAGGGTTATGGGACCCTTTCTCCATTCTGCACAGGCACTCAGGAACTCTCAAAGTGACACAATCTGTCTATAGGTAAGAACTGGTATTGGCTATGGTGGGCCTTTTGGATTAGCCACTGAGGAGGATTCATTCATGGATCAGCCATAGTACTAGACGCTTCATGTAATTATTTCAATTAAAGCCCACACCCCCCTGTCAAGTGGGATTATTATCTCATTGCACAATCAAGGAAGAAAAGGCTCTAAGAAGTTATACAACATCTGCAGGGTCATATGTTAGTCAATCTGGAATCAAAGGTACCACGGCCGTTACGCGGCGACACCTGGGGGCTCACGGGAATCCTACAGTTGATTGTGCCACAGAGGAGGGCTCCAAACCAGTGGGAATTTCAGAGGGTGAACAAGGGTGACAGGCCCAGCATTGGGAACTCTCAGTTTAGGGAAGAGTAGGTCTATGGCGAGTGTTACATACAATTCAGCAGCAAGCAATTTCTACAACATCAATGTGCGTTGATGTTTACTTTTTGCAAATGCTGTTTTTGATCTCATCAAAATTAAAAATTGTAAACTAAATGGACAGTTAATGTTATTCAGGATATATTGATTGTGAGAAGGAGTGCAACAAGAACAGCTTGGGTCTCCCAGAGAGTTCTGGCTGGGCGCTGCCCGCCAATACTACACCATGTAGAAGCATTGTTCTCAGTTAAAAAAATGATTTTGAATGCCTAGAGGAGTTGCATGTTTTAATACTAATTCCTATCGTCCCCTTCATTAGATTTACTCTCCTGACTCACTTACCATTTTGTTTCCAAGCATGATCACCACTCTGCATAACGATAATCCATGTTTTTCTTCAAATTTCACCTGACAGCATTACACATGACTTTTAATTATTCTTCTACAATCACTTAGAGCCCATTTTTGATTGGATCCTCTTTCAGCAAATCAAATACTTTACAAATTAAAATCACACTCAATGCAGGATCTTATTCCTTAAGATGAGCTACTTACAGGTGTAGTTACAGGTGACTTTTCACTGCCCAGAGACTCCACTGTACAGAAAGAAAGAAAAATAAGATCACAATGTGAGCAGCTTCTAACAGTATTTTTCTCTGATCCTCTGAGTGGAACATGGCTCCTATGTCAGCCTCAGATCAATTTTTTTTTTTTTTTGTAAGCCAAGAGCATTAGAAAATCATAATAAAGCAGACCCTTGAAGCAATTTGTACCCATCACCGAAAGGAGTTATGACCAGTGTAGTAGGATTGATCACATCAATTAGCACCAGGGACTAGACTATAGGAAGCAAAAACCGTAGGTGCTCGTGTTTAATGCCCCTTGCATTCCCTTGCCGCTTGCTGGCCCGGTTCCCTCACTGTCTGACGTGGAGAATCATCACACAGAGAGAGGCCAGACATCATCCAGGAAGTAAAGAGAGGGACACAGTTAACAAGAGAACCATTACCAACTCCTGGTAAATGCTTCTAACCCTTGTTTAAAAAAAAGAGAAGAGGACAAAGAATGATTTTGAATGTCTATTTTTTTTTTTAAAAAGAAAGAGCTGAATAGTATTTCCTTAGATTTTTAAAATCAAAGAAAAATTCTACAAATTTCCTTCCAAAAGTTTCTAGAATTTCCTTCCAATTTTAGTAGAAGTGGCACTATTATTAAAGAACTAGCTCTTTGCTAACTGTGTGTCAGAAATTTTTTTTCTGAAATCAGAAATGAAGAAAAATACCACACATTATTGGCTGCCCCCAACACGGATTTTTGCACAGAAGTACAACTACCCAGGATGCATTTTACCTGACTGGGAGAAAAACTGGGAACGTCGCCAAGAGTTCTGAACTCTCAGCGGGATGCTGGCGGGGCCAGGGGACTCTAGATCAGATGGCAGAACAGAAAAAACAGAAAACCGTGAGAACAGGGGTGAGAACCGAGCGGAACCATGCTCCCAAGCACTAAAGGAGGTTTGGCTGTAGTCGATATAAGAATTGAGAAGGAGTGAATCTGAAGTACAAAATATCTCAATAAAACACATGCAAAAACTGACGACGTGGGCAAGAGCCAACTGACAAGGGACAGTTCATGCTGTTGCTTGTCTTCCTTGGCGTTAGGTGAAATTTTATAGGCTCATACTTAATGGTGGTATTGTTAAAATGTTAAATCTCAAATGATAGGATAATGTGCTGCTCTGCAAGAGCAAAATGCACAGTTTACATTGCTTTTGGAGAACACTAGAAAAGTATAAGAGACAGCAGAGATGAGTTCAATGATTATTTTATATTCTTTATAAAGCCTATGTATGGAAGTCTGTGGCAGAAGTGATCTATATGGGTAACAAAAGGACGTGTCGATGCCGATCTGTAGCTCAGTGGCATTGAACAGACACAAGTTCAGGGTAAGCATGTGCATCCTTAAACTGGCTCCTGTGCACTCGGATGTCATGCTCGGGGTAGATAAAAACATCGGTTTTTAAAATGTGCACATATTTTCCGGAAACCCCAATATATCTTTGAACTGTTGGGAGACAGTTGAGAAAAGGAAAACTGTCACCTTCAAATGTATTTTATGAATGTTTTCAGAGTATTTAAAGACTACTTGTGTGTGTGTGTGCGTGTGTGTGTGTGTGTTTAAGGGAAATCTGTGAAATATTAGGGCTCACCACCAGATCTTCGGTAGCCTATATAATCAGTCTATAAACATACGTTTATAAACACGGGGGAGATATCATTGTCTAGGGGAAGGAAGAGTAGATATGTCTCCAAGATTCCTGATCCTAACCGTATAGCTTCTTCGGACTTGATGCGTCGCCACAGACCAGTCACTTACAGGTCCACTGACCTTTTCCAATTGGAGTACAGTTGACGTACAAGGTTACATCAGTTTCAGGTGCACAACACGGTGACCCGACAACTCTGCAGGGTATGCTGTAGCACAGACACACGCCACGCGTGTGCCCACCATCTGTCACCCCCAGCGCTAGCACAATACCATTGACTATTCCCTGGGCTGTGTCCTTCATTCCTGTGACCCATTCATTCCGTACCTGGAACCCTGGACCTCCCACTCCCACTGAATTTTTATATCTGGGCAAAGTCCTGTATTTCCGCCCTCCCCTCCCAATTAAAGACAAACTATGTCTTTTAAGTTTACATTTATTAGAGGCCTTTTGCTTTTTGACGATAGGAACGTACTCGCTCCAAACAAGTCTTACTGTTATTTTTCTATCTCTTGACAGTGTCTTTCGTGCACAATTTAAACACCTACTTTATTTACGTCCATGGTTTTCAGAGTATGGTCTCTGGATCTGCAGCATCAGCATCACCTTTGGGAACTTGTTAGAAATGCAAATCCTCTGGCCCCAGCCCAGACTTACTCAGACACTGTAGGTAGGAGGGGAGCCCAGAGACCTGTGTTTTAACCAGTCTCGCAGGGAACCCTGGCCCATACTCCTGTTTGAAAATGACTGCTTAGAGCTGTATCTCTACAACATACACTCTTATTTTAAGAAAAGCATTTAAGAATAGCTTCTTATTGCCTGGCATCTTGCTTCTGTAACTCTGCTCCAACTGCTACTCTTCTGAAACTACTAGATTATTTTATTAGTGCTGATTCCGGGCCAGGTGTGGAGCTAAGCACTCTTTTTGGTTGATCCCATTTAATTCTTCCAATGCCCCTAGGAGGTTGGTAGTTCTATGATCTCCCTTTTACAGTTTACAGGGTATGATCAGAGATTAGGAGAGCTTGGTGGGGAGGATCACACAGCTAAGAACCAGACGAGCAAGAATTCAAACCTGAGCATTCTGTCTCCAGAGCCTGCAGCTGTCGTCCTGGCTTCCCAGAACCAGACAAGAGCATAGAACAGGTGTACAGCAAATATAATTCTCTCTTGAAGACTAAATTTCGAAATGCTCTAGTGCTACTAAATTTTATTTTTTTATCCGTCAACTTCGATAAAGCATGATGGGAAGTCCCTTTGTTAACAGCACATTTTATCAAATCAAAATGCCTTGCAACATGTTAATGGGATGTCAAAACGTGTGAGACAACAAAACTAATTAAGATGGCTCAAAATATCTATTTCCTCTCTGTATTACTTATCCACACAATTAAAAAGTGGTAGAAACGGGGGCAGGATTAAAATCTGTCTAAATATGGTCAATTACTGACCCAGTTATGAGACTTCATTTTTGTCAATTCCCCACAGGACAGTAGGGCTGACAGATTGAAACAAATGCTTTGAAGACAGTATTGAATTTGTTTCCACATTTAGAAACTAATGATCATCAGTGTATGTACTAATTAATTCCTTCCCAAGGACTTCCTGTTACTCAAATAGAGCCCACCTTCGCTCTCAGCCATCAACTAAGGCTAATGGAAGCCAACCCAGTTTCCGCCCACAGTGGTCCCAAATAGATGCCCATCCTTGAAAAAACAGGAAAGTAAAAATAAATCCCAGCCGCAATGAGCCTGTATCATCTTCTCTTTGCCTGAACTGATAAATCTGTAGAATGTACTGGAAAGAGTACATTAAAAAAAGACCAAAAAACCTCACAGTTCTTGCCTCCTAAACTCTAGCTGTTTTCATATCTGTAGAGAGAACTCACACCAATGAGGCCCAGTGGTCTATCTGTTTGGAAGAATAATCATGGCATTCTCAGGACACTCCCCCACCCCATTTCTTTCTGGTGTTTGTGGGCACCTGAGTTTCTCATAAGGATAAAGGCATTCAGGGGCGCCTGGGTGGTTCAGTCGTTAAGCGTCTGCCTTCGGCTCAGGTCATGATCCCAGGGCCCCGCGTTGGGCTCCATGCGTGGCGGGAAGCCTGCTTCTCCCTCTCCCACTCCCCCTGCTTGTGTTCCCTCTCTCGCTGTGTCTCTCTCTGCCAAATAAATAAAATCTTAAAAAAAAGGATAAAGGTATTCAAATGGAACTTTTAAAGAATAAAGGGGTGAATTCACAACCTATACATGGCCTAAGGGGTTCCTAGGGAATTTGCAGAACATGTTTAATCTATGATTGTAAATTATTTCTCAGTAATCATGCACACCCAGGAATTATTATGAGGTAATAAAATCTAATTTTCTTCTAAAAAGTCAAATTGTCAGATTAAATGAATATTTTATAAAGATGAGATAATTAACAATTAATGAAGTTGACATAATATTAGGATGATAAACTTTTTATTAAAGCTATTTTTTAGTTTGTAATTTTAAAAAACATTTTGGAACCAATAAAATTATTGTAAGGTATCACTTTTGGAGGCCCTATTGGGCGTACAGTGCCTGGCTGGCAAAATAGTTTTGGCTGCTGGGTTCCTGGCTGGGCCAAATAGAGAATGCAACCCCAGATTTCCACTCTGAAGTAATTTAATTCAGCCACCATGGACTCTTGCAAACATCATGGCTAATGGGATGTTAACATAAAGGAAGTAATCTTCCTTTAAAATAAAGAATATTTTAGTTGGTTTGTCTCCCTCTCTGATTTTGTCTTATTTTTCCCTCCTTTCCCTTAGGATTCCTCTTTTTTGTTTCTTAAATTCCACATATGAGTGAAAGAATCACTAAACTCTACCTCTGAAACTAATAATACACTATATGTTAATTAATTGAATTTGAATTAAATAGATAAAATGAAACAAAGAAAATTTTACTATAGATGAGCCCAGCAGCACATATAGAGCTAAAATAAAACACTTCTTTCTTTTTACCTTGAGAATAGAGGTTTGGCAAATGTAATTGGTTGGTTTCAGACATTTTGTCCAGAAATGGATATGTCAGGGTTGCTTCTGGTTCTGGTGATTTGGGCTTTACCACCTGGATCATGGGCAAAAGACAGAAATGTTACAAGTATTGTCCATTAAAAAATGCACAGGTGAAATAAAAATTAAAGGACTCATGACTATTACAGAAGTCAACAAACCAGATATTTAACTTTTAAATGGAAATGTTCGCCCTTTCCCCAAAACCCTTTTGTGTTTTCTACATTAATACAGAGGCCAACTTTTTCAGAGAAATCAAACTGGAGCATAAAAATATGATGATCACTCTTCTCCAAACCCAGAAGATAATATTCCATCTTTGGGACTGGACATCACTCTGTCACATTTTCTGATTGATCAATCACATATTCCCTTCCTGATACTACATAATACTGATTTTGTAATGTTAGGAAGTGAGATGTTCCACATAAGATAAAGAAAAAAGATCTTACTATGTAAGTGCTGAATATTAAGATAATATCACTTTCTAATGGACATTATTCTCGAGACACTACAGAGCCCTCCCAAAAACTTACACGAAGCACATTAAAGACAATATATTTTGCCTATTGACAAAGAAGCATTATAAATAACTATTATCAACTAGAGTCATAGCAATGATGCCATCAGGAGATTTTTGAGGCATGTTAGACCACTTGTCCTTATGGTAAATAGTTTCAAAATTATGGCATTAAAAATTCTTATGTTTGCTTTGTAGAAATAGATTTTTTCTTGTTATTGCTGTTTAGTTTTATTTTGTTTTCCCCCAATCTGAATGGCCAACCCTCCTTCTGATTTGTTGCTTCCAATCAAGTGACTGCTGAAAGACCAGATTACCAAACTGATGTCTAAAATAAGTCAGTAGATTCTGAGCAGAGATCTGAAAGAGGGGCGTGGTTGTATCAGTTCATGTCCTTTCAGCTGCTTACAGGGCTTTCTCAGATTCACTCTGGCTGGTGGCTATGTTCCCAACAGATTAATTTGATAGCCAACAGGGCAATTGAGGCTATTAGAGTGCTTGTTTTACCATAAGCTGATCTGTGATTTGGTTTTCAGGATGATTTAATGTCTATAATTTCTTTTTGGTAAAATTTTATTTTTATTTATGAATAATACATTCAACCCTAATGGAATCCTGAAGAAAATAGAGTTAATCACTTCATTCCATATTACAGAGGTCAACCGGATGTCCAAATGAACTTCAACGTTAAACATGCAGCAAAAACTAAAGCTTAGATTTACTAAAGTTGACAACCCCATACCATTTTAACCCAAATTTTAACCCCATACCATTTCCTCCTTAGTTGAGTCTGACAAAAATGTTTCAGTAATGCTCAGTTGTAAATGAATGTTAATAGCAGAAATGCTCAAAATCACCATTATGTAAAAAGATCAGCCTGTGTGCATGGGCACTTTGTTTGATAAAGGTAACACTCTCAAGTGAAGTCAGAAAACAAAAGCTGTTAAAATAGTGATCACCTCTCTCTCTTTTTCTAAGAACTAACTCCACAGTAGGGAAAAAAGAGGGGAGGGATTCATATGGTGTAAGAAAAGCATTGGGTTCTAAGACCATTATCCCATTTGCCAACCAACTAGTAGAGATTCTTAACCTGGAGTCCACAGAACAGAATTTAGGGGGTGTATATACTTGATATCATTTGATACCAAGGAAAACATGGTAATCTCCTGTATTTTATGCTTTAAAAATATTATCTTGAGCATACTGTTTACCAGATGCCAAAGGGTTCACACACACACAAAGTAAAGAACCCCTGAAAACAATTTTTTCCATAGTATGGTTGACATGACACTGGTGGTCCAAAGATGGACCACACAGATGAGCTACGCAGATGAATGCTCTTTAGTTATTGTGTTTGCTTTGTTTCATTTTTAAAAAAAAATACTTTCTAGCAATGATAGTTTTCCTTTCAGTTTAGATCTAAGTGGGGGGACAAGTCCATTTGGAAGAATAATAAATAAACAATGGCTATGAGTGTAATGGGGATAAGGCAAAATTCTGCAAAGGTGGGAAATCCTGCCTGCCCCCAATGTCTTCCGACATTTCAGTTCCTCCTTTTAGACGTCTAGATGGTTCTTTAATCCTTTATGTATAAAAATGGGGAATAACTGGAGACTGAAATCCCCCAAAGGCATTTTCGAGGCTCTACCAAGGACATAGCACTGTCAGCTCCTTAAGGTCAGGGGCTGGGTATTCACTGTTGAACATCCAACGTCTGCTACAGGGCCTGGCTTCTAGTAGGCGCACAGTCAATACACGCTGAGTAAACGGCGGAGGAACTGGAATGAGACTTGGCCAATTTTTCACTCTAAAGTGATATCCCAATCTAGGGTTAATTTTTAAATTTGGGATATCACCACATACAGTATGCCAGTGTGCAAGTCCATGGTTCTCTATCTTGGTGGCCTACTGGAATCACCTGGGCAGCACTGAGAAATACAGATGCGCTGCCCCCAGCGATTCTGATTTATTTTTTATGGAACATGCTTGGTATTTTTAAACTCTAAAGGGTAGCCAAGGTTGAGAGGAACTGGCATAAATGATGAAGACTTTTAGACTGGGCCTGAAAACAAACCAAATTAATATGAATGAGATGAGACTCCAAGCAAGGAAGAAATTTAATAAAAACAAGACATTAAAACTCATTATATCAGAATAATAATTTTCTAGTTTCCTTGTTATGCAAGTCCAGAGGCATCAGAAGTACCACTGTTATAAAACAGGTAAATATTGGAAAGAGAATATTTCGTATGCTGCAAATAAGCAACCTCACACACAGGAAACTAACATCTAACTGCAAAGCTTTAGAACTTATATTCCATTTTTCTTTTAAATGTATGTAATTCTTCATAATTCAAAGTTATTTAAAATAAAATTTAAAAGATATATATCAGTGGTTACTAATAGAGGTAAGTTTCAGTGACTTTTTCTCTCTATTGCTCTATTTCTATTCTTTTAAATTTATATATTATTTTTTACATGTTTACATATAGTACTTGATAGATTTGTTACATTTGTATGCACGTTACTATAAATACAAGTTAAAAAAAAATGTATAGCTCCAGACTGAATGTTTGTGGCCTCCCAAAATTCATGTTGAAATCCTAACCCTCAAGGTGGTGGTATTAGGAAGTGGTGCCTTTGGTAGGTGATTTGTGCCCTTATAAAAGAGATTCAAGAGACCTCCCTCACCCCACCCACCAAGTGAGGACATTGCAAGACAGTGATCCGTGAGCCAGGAAGTGGATTCTCACCAGACACCTTGGTCTCGGACTTCCAGCCTCCAGAGCTGTGAGAAATAAATTTCTGGTGTTTACAAGCCACCCAGTCTATGGTGGTCTGCCCGAGCATCCGACATGACCTACCTAGTGCATACATCTTTCTATATGCATTTACATTGTTTTACAATGGACATGTAGTATATTTGTATTTAGAAAAAAAATACAGATTGAAGATAGGAATCGATTCGGATAAAAAAATAAATCTTCATTATGAACAAGCGCCACTTATCTCCATTCACGTTATAGGTGAGCTGCAATACGAAGCCGCACTGATTTTGGATTGAACTGCTTTAGTCCACCACGTACATTACCTTTTGTGACAGCACCAACTCCACCTTTCCACTCATCTCATTTTCCAGTTTCTTCTGGTCTTTTTCTTCTGGCATATCGTTCTTCAGTTGGGGGCTGGAGGAAAACTCCACAAAGGGCACAGTCGGGCTGGATCGAGTCACAGTTGTTGTAAAATGCTGAGGTTCTGAAAATGGAGTTATGTTCAGAAACAAAAAAGAAGAAGAGAACCATATAAAGGACCATTTATCCTGCGATGCCACGAAGTCCATTGAGTGAATATCCTGCCCAGGGCCATAAGGAGTTGGATTGCAGGGTGATGAGAGGTATTAAAGAGCCTAAGATGCCAGAATTGTCTAGGCTCTTCCAAGACATAAAAAAGAAAAAAAAATCACACAATGCAAAATACATCAAAGGACCCCACTATGGAGAATTTAAGTTCTTAGAAAGAGTCACTGTTTCCCCATGAATAACACTACATGAGACAAAATGTTGACACAAAATATAATGGTAGGTGGGTTGGGTGGGAGAACATTTAAAGATAGTTTCTATCCAAATGACTGAGTGGCAGCCTGAGTCTGTCTTTCATATTTCAATGCTCCTTTGAAACAGTACATTTTCATAATTAGAATGTGTTAAGGATTGTGTGGTACACATAAGACAGTGAAAATAAAGTGTTCTCTGATATATAAGAAAGAATTAGGTATAGTCTGGAGTGAGGGGGCATATCAAGATGTGGAGGTGCAATCTAGTTTGAAAAAGCACATGCTAAAATTTTTAGTAATGCCATTTATTTTAAAATAATTTGGCATTTAGAAGAGGGTAGGAGGTTTGCCAAAAGAAGAAATGTGTTAAAAGTATTGAGAAACATTACTTTAGGGAACAGTGGGTCTCTATTCATACTCACTGTCCATATTGCTGGCATTACTTTATTATTTTAAAACTATTCACCAGCTTTTTCATTTTAGTGTCTATGTTATGATATATTTTGATTTATATCTTATCTAATGATGTTCTGTGTGTTAAAATAGGACCCTCAGTTTTTAGCATCATTTATTTGGGGAAATATAACTTTTATGATGATGGAGATATACTTTCAAAAAAACAAAAAAATACCACAGTAGCAAAAAAGAATGGGCTCCTGTTTCTACAGCAAGATAAATCGTACGGTGAGGATTTCCCCAGGAAGCCTCTAGGTGGCAGCACAATCACACCAGTTACAGAGCCTTGCTTAGCTACTTTTTTATGGCTCAGTGGGAGAAATTCTTGACTGTTTTCATTGTAGCTTAACTCTACCTTAAAACTAGTTTGTCAGGGAACAAACCTGATGAAGCAACTTCCGTATTCCCTTTCTGTGTTTTTTCGCCATCATTCTCATCCTCTTGACTGTTCGGTTCGGTTTCCTCAGTGGTTGCCTGAAAAGAAAAAGATTTTTTTTCCCTTTGAATAAATTATCTCTTTGAAAGTTCTAAAAGGTAAAAGGTTTCTTTCTTTATTTCCTTCCTTCCCTCCTTTCTTTCCTCTTCCTTTCTTTGTCCTTCCTTCCTTCCCTCCTTCCTTCCTTTTCCTTCCTTCCTTCCTTTCCCTTTCTTTTTCTTTTCCTTTCTTCCTTCCTCTCTTTCCTTTCCTTTCTTTTTTTTTTTTCTTTCTTCCTGAATAGTTATTTTTAGGCCAATGAGGTAAGGTGCCTATATGAATTCATACTTTTTCCATTTCCTAAGTAGCCTTAGGGTGAAAAGCTGGATTGGCTGGAAGGAGACAGTCCATGAAGGAGAAGAGGGGCGATATGAGGTCACATGCACCCACCACCTCCCAACCTCCTCTGACTGCCTCAGACGCACACTCCACTTTTCCCTTCCCATCACCACTGAATTTTCAAAATCATAGTCACTACCTACTTGCTCCCAAATGCCTTTAAAGTTGGCTTAGAGTCATATCACCAGCGAAAAAAAAATTTTTTTAAGGTTATAATTAACCTTTCAGTAGCTTCTCTTCAGCACAGATGCCTCTGACTCCTAGCACTATGGATTTCATTCTTGATGTTCGCTTTCTCTCTGGGCTCTCAAGAACTCTCTCTTACCTGATTTCTCATTCTCTCTCTCCAACCATTTTCCATCACCTGTCCTGAATCACCCACAAATGTATCAGTTATTCTCATGCATTCACCATTATGTTCTCTACCCATTTATGAATTGTACTTTCATCTCTAGCCCGAGTGTCCATCAGAGCTTCAGTCTGACACATTGGTGTCATGGTAAATGACTCACACTCAACATGCTAAAAGTTACCTTCAAATAAGCCCCTTCTCCAAATCTCACCATTTCTGTTTATGACATTAGTTCTCCCCAGTACACAAATTAAACTCTGAAGTGTTTCCTGACTCATATCTCATGATTGCCCATCATTTGCCAAGTCCTGCCAAGGTTCTAACATAATAGTTTTCATATCCATCTCTTCCTTTCTGTTTCTATAAGTTAGGGCCTGAGTTGATCCATGTTCTTCCACTAAGGGGTCTCTCTGATTTGGATCTTGCTGTTTAATCCACTTGGCACACTACCATGATATTCATCTCTTTCAATAGTACTTCAGTTAATCACTTTTATGCCTGTGTTCCTCTCTTTCAGAAGTACTTCAACTTACCTGTTTTATACTTCCTAAAATTTATAACATTAAAAAAATTTGGAACAACCTAAATGTCCAACAATTGGAGAATGGTTGAATGAATTTTGGTATGTCCATAGAAGGAAATGATTAAACAATAAATTAAACAATAAATGATATGTGAAAATACTTATTATTTAATGTTAAGTCAGAAAATGTAAACTGTATATCCAGGATGATGCCTATACATGTTAAACTTTGAATATGCTATATTTATACACAAATACACCCGATAATACATATATAAAAATGTCTATAAAATACAGGAAATATACTAAAATATTAAGTGATTATTCTTAATGTGCTTAAATTTTGGATGACTTTTTCTTCTTTATAAATATATTTTCTGTATTCCAAAATGTTCCCCGATGACTATTGCTTCTGATTCAGAAAACAAAATCAATCTAATTTTACATTATCTTTTAGATGGGAGCCAACTGATTCCAGAGTAATTCCAAAATTCTTCCACTAATATTATAGTAGTAGCTTGATAAAAGTAATGGGAAGGATGATTAAATACTGGCTAGAATATACCTCAACAACCAAAGAGAACAAATTAATGACTATTATGTTTTTTAGTAATAGTGTCTTATTATAAAGAGCTAAAGTTGAATTTTTAAAATATGTATGAAATACTTAATACATCTTAAAAGGTTTTAAGATAAATATTAAAATTGGTTTCAGCAAAGGCATAATTAAATACTTTATAAAATATCCCCAAGGGTTCTCAAAAAGCTATGAATTTACTGGTGTCTTATAAGTATATATATTTTACTCATAAATCAAAATTTGTCTTTCAACTAACCCAAAAGCCCTTTATAGTTAATGTATTGGTGGAAATTGTTATTGAATTCTATAAAAACAAAGAAACTTTATGAGAAAATGTAAGAATTGTTCAACATATGCAAGTCAAAAAATGTGATACACCATATTAATAAATGAAGGATAAAAATCATATGCTCATCTCAACAGATGCAGAAAAAGCATTTGACAAAATTTAACCTTTTTTCATGATAAAAGCTCTCAACAAATTAGGTATAGAAAAATGTAACTAAACATAATAAAGGTCATATTTGACATGCTCATAACTAACATTATATTTACTGGTGGAAAGCTCAAAGCCTTTCCTCCAGGATCAGGAACAAGACAGGGTGCCCACTCTCTCCACTTATATTCAACATAGTACTGGAAGTCCTAGCCAGAGCAATTAGGCAAGAAAAAGAAATAAAAGGCATCCAAATAGGAAAGGACAAAGAAAAATTATTTGTTTGCAGAGGACATGCTCTTATATATAGAAAATGCTAAAGGTTCCACCAAAAAACTGTTAAAACTAATAAATGAATTCAGTAAAGTTGCAGGTTACGAAATCAATATACAACTATCCAAAAAAGAAGAAAACCATCCCATTTACAATAACATTGTAGAAATAACTTTAACCAAGGTGAGATATCTGTACACTAAAAACTATAACATTGAAGAAGGAATTGAAGAAGATACAAGTAAGTAGAAAGATAGCTTGTGTTCATGGATTGGAAGAATTAATATTGTTAAAATGTCCATAGTACCCAAAGCAATTTACAGATTCAATGTAATCCCTATCGAAATTCCAATGGCATTATTCACAGAAATTTTAAAAAAACCCTAAAATTCATATGGAACTACAGAAGACCCCAAATAGCTAAAGCAATCTTGAGCAAGAAGAGCAAAGCTGGAGGCACCACACTTCTTGATTTCAAATTATATTAGGAAGCTACAGTAATCAAAACAGTATGGTACTGTCATAAAAACAGGCACCTAGATCAATGGAATAGAATAGAGAGCCCAGAAATCAACCCACACTTTTATAGTCAACTAATTTTTGACAAGGGCACCAAGAACACATAAAATGGGTAAAGGATTTCTTCAATAAATGATGTTGGGAAAACTGGATCTCTACATATGAAAGAATGAAATTTGATATTTATCATACACCATACACAAAAATCAATGTCTAAATGGGATGAAGACTTAGAACTGCAAAACTCCTAGAAGAAAGCAGCAGAAAACCTCCTTGGCATTGGTCTCGGCAATGATTTTTTGGATTTGACACCAAAAGCAGAGGCAACAAAAGCAAAAATAAACAACAGACTAAAAAGTTTCTTCACAGCAGAGGAAACAGTTAACAGAATGAAAGGGTAATCTATAGAGTGGGAGAAATATTTACAAATCATATATCCAATAAGGAATTCACTCCAAAATACATAAGGCACTCTTACACACTCTTACAACCCTACAGCAAAAAAAATATAAAAAAAAAAAAGCAAATAAACCAATTAAAAATAGTTAAACAGGTATTTGAAAATATGCTCAACATCACTAATTATCAGGGAAATCAAAACCACAATGAGATATCACCTCACATCTGTTAGGGATGGCTATTACTAAAAAGTCAAAGGTAACAAGTGTTGTCAAGGATGTGGAGAAAAGTGAATTCTTGTATACTGATGGTGGGAATGTAAGTTGGTACAGCCATTGTGGAAAATGGTGTGGAGGATCCTCAAAAAAATTAAAAATAAGAAAAACTTTAAAATAGAACTATCATATGATCTAGCAATTTCACTTGTAGGTATATATCTAAAGAAAACGAAATCAGTATCGTAAAGAGCTACCTGCACTCCCATGTTCATTGCAGCATTATTCACAACAGCCAAGATATGGAAACAACTTAAATAAAGGTTGATGGATGAATGGATAAAGAAAATGTGATATTTAAATATTACATTATATGTATAATGAAATACATAAAAATGTGATGATATATAAATATTAATATTATATACACATATATCATTGGTGTATGTATAATGTGTATCTGTATACAAATAAATATCTATCTCTTATCTATCTAAACATATGAACACACAAAGACACAGACACAATGGAATATTACTGAGCCATAAGAAAGAAGGAAATCCTGCCATTTGCAACATGGATGAACCTGGAGAACATTATGCTAAGTGAAATAAGCCGGACATAGAAAGACAAATATTGCATGATCTCAGTTATATGTGGAATCTAAAAAAATAAAATTTAAAAAGCTGAACTTGTAGTAACAGAGAGTAGAGTGGCAGTTACCACAGGCTGGGGTATGAGGGGGAAAGGGGAAGGGAAAAAAAGGAGAGTGGTTGTTGCTAGGGTCTGGTGGGGAGGGGATCGTGGGGAGTTATTGTTTAATGGGTAGTTTTGGTTTTGCAAGATGAAAAGAGTTCTGGAGATGGATGGTGGTGATGGTTGCAGTTATGAATGTGCTTAATACCACTCAAGTGTACACATAAAAATGCTTAAGATAGTAAATTTTCTGTTACATGTATTTTACCACAATAACAAAATTGGAAAAATAAACACTGTAAAAAATAAATAAAAATTGCTTGCAAATTATCTAAGATTTAAAAAAGCAGAAAGAAACTTCAGGCAACAAGGCTTCCAAGCTTCTAAGAGATTTTACAATAGCATCTAGTAGCAAAAATGTGTTTTTTCTTTCGGAGGATGGCGTGATTTTGAACTCCT
The DNA here is from genome assembly GCF_002201575.2 of Neomonachus schauinslandi. NCBI lineage: Eukaryota > Metazoa > Chordata > Mammalia > Carnivora > Phocidae > Neomonachus > Neomonachus schauinslandi. The sequence goes on from NC_058404.1 coordinate 169,285,314, forward strand.
CATAATTAGATGGGCATTTTCTAGTGATAGATTACCATGTATCAACTCTGGAAGAACATAATATTAAATTAAAATATACTTTTAAAACCCTAGGCTGGAAACAAGCATCATATTTATATTATTTGATTTCATCAAATAATATAACTTTAAATATATTTTTAACTTTAAATATATTAACTTTATATAATTAACTTTAAATATATTAACAAGCCTGAGTTGAATCCCTTTAAAGAGACTTTAATGAGTGGAAATAGTTAAATAAACCAAAGTCTCTTTTATTATATATGTTATATGTACATGTTGTGTGTGTGTGTTTACATTATTACATGAATGACTGACATAATAGCAGCATTTGAAGATCAATCAGCCTAGCATTACAAAAGAATAATTTAGATTTTATAATTCAACATACTCCCCCACCACACACATAGAAGTATTAGTATGTGATAGTATTTTTGTTTTATGATGTCCATATATAAAATACTATCAGAAATACTGATTTTTTTAGGTTGTTCCCCCAATTGATTAGATTACAGAAAACTATCTGAGGTTGGAAAACAAATTTGCAGATTTAAATATTGATGAATAATGCTTTTGAGAACACTGGATTTCCAATTACTAGAAACAAAATAAATAACTACAGAAACTGGGCGAAATCTTCCCCACTTCAAAAATGAACAAAGAAATGGGCATAATTTCTTAAATCTTGGATGCCATCAATTCTAAGTTGTATTATTTTAGGTATTACTAAGAAAGAAAACACACTGTTAAATATGATACACTGTTGACTGTAAGATACATACTGGTTTAGGTAAATTCAAATGTGGAAAGTGTGCCACTTGAAATGAAGGGACTAATTCATGAAGTCCTTTAGACATAATTTATAATGCAAAGGAGACAAAATCCTCAAGCACTACTCACTAAGGATTATTTTACGAACACATCACATTCCAGTAAGATTTTACTTATGCATGACTAATGGAGCATTTCCATTTCCAAGAATTCACAGAATTCTGAGTGCCTTTCTATATGGCTTACCACTCAAACACTGAGCTACCCGATGACCCTATTTATTTTCCCTTAAAATGATGCTTTAAAGGGTAGTGACTGTAGCCACCTTTGATACTTCCTGCATTTACCATGACTCAGCACTGTTGGGGCACCTGACATGGATTATCTCACTTGATGCTTACAGCAAGCTTATAAGGTATGTATCAAGATGATTCTCTCTATACAGGTGAGGAAACTGAGGCCCAGGAAGCTACGTGGCTTCCTGCTAGCTTCCTGGGGTCACTGCTAGTAGGCAGGGAAGGTGGGAACCATACCCAGTGCTGGTAACCTCAGCACTCCCGTCATCTGGGTTTGGACTCCCACCCACCTCTACATCGTCTCCAGGTATTTAAAGGTTTTGATTGTTAAGACGCAATATAAGAACCTGAGAGTCCCCAAGTTTATTTTTATTTATTTATTTTTTAAAGATTTTATTTATTTGACAGAGAGAGACACAGCGAGAGAGCGAACACAAGCAGGGGGAGTGGGAGAGGGAGAAGCAGGCTTCCCGCTGAGCAGGGAGCCCGATGCGGGGCAGACGCTTAACAACTGAGCTGAAGGCAGACGCTTAACAACTGAGCCACCCAGGTGCCCCCCCAAGTTTATTGCTGAAATGGTTCAAACTGCCTTTTCCATTCCCTTTCTTTGTTATCCATTCTACTCCTCATCCATTTGTTCTACAAAAGATGAGAACTCTCTGGAGTCTCTCAGAACAGGAGGCAATCTAGCGAAGTCTCCACTTCTGAGGGCAGCTTGAGACCAGACTGCCCCCATTCACCACCCCCATCTTGGGGCTTTCCACCCAGCCCAGGTTCTGAGGGGCCTGGGATGCATGCAGCACAGTAGCTGGCATAGAGCAGATATGTAATCGATGCTAGGTAAGCAAAGATTCTATGCATTGTTTATGGAATTTATACTCTCAAGCTTACTTTAAATACATACTAGTCACCCAAATCAGACTATTAGCTAGCAAAATATTCAGGGTAAATTAAGAGAAAAAGCAAGCTTTGAACCAATCTGAATAACATGAGCCCATTTAAAAAATATTTTATATGCACTGAGAAAAAAGAGAAGGATACACGTTTAAAAAAAAAAATCTTAGTATCAATTTCTGAGTGGCTGGAAGCAGTATGTACTTTATATTTTCTTTGTACTTTTCTGTGTTCTGCAATATGTATAGAGTACAGCTGACTCTTGAGCAAAGGTGGGGTTAGGGGCGCTAACCCCTCTGCACAGTCAAAAATTCAAGTGTAACTTTTGACTCCTCAAAACTTAACTACTAATAGTCTATTGATGACCAGAAACCTCACCGATAACATGATCAGTCAATTAACAGATATCTTGTGTCTTATATGTATTCTATACATATTCTTAAAATAAAGTAAGAGAACTAGAGAAAAGAAAATGTTACTAAGAAAATCATAAGGAAAATACATACAGTACTGTATATATTGAAAAAAGTCCACGTATAAGTGGACCCATGCGGTTCAAACCGTAAGAGTCAACTGTGTATGTAATCAAGGGAAATCCCCAAGGACAGTTTAATTAACTTGTGTCTGGCACTTGCATTTGAAGGTTTGTTATTTTTGTACTCACATCACGACTTCAAAGGAAATGAGTTCAAAATTGGCAGTTTTAACCTGATGGACTCAGAAATTTGCCTAAAACAAACCCGCCTTGCTGGAAAATGCACTTTCTGACCCATACTTTCCTTTGGTTTCAGCTAAACAGGGAGATGCCTTCCCTTCTCCGATGGGTAACACTGTCTGAAGAATGACAACAAGTAAATAAGCACAGATCCCTGGGCCTGAGTAAATGAAAGCACAGGCAGGTTACAGGGGCCCAAGCCAGGAGTTGGCTTCTCCTTGACTGAGAACACGATCCAAACTGGCTCAGGTACCAGACTTAGCCGTGAGGCCACAGAGGGGAGGTGGCAGGTTCCTGGCCTGAGAGAAACCTGGTCTAGCCACAAAATCTACCTAGCATCTGGCTGCTCATTCTAACAAGGATCTCATTGGTGGCTGGTCCAAGAGCAACACTGGAAAAGCAATTGGAAATACAAAGCAGGAGAGCGGGAACCGTCCTGAGACCCAGAGCTTGGGTGGTCCTGTTTCCAGGACGGAAGAATGATGAGAAGTTGGGCTGATCATTTAACTTCCATGGGTTGGAAGATGTGATACCCAACGTCCTTTCCTGAGCTTCTACTCTGTGACTGAGTGATTTCCTGGCTTCGGTCTCGAATAACTTCTCTGGACAGAAGCCTGGAAAATCGGTCTATTTATGTCTTGGCACCATGACTCAGGTGTCACATATGCCATGCATGTGTTTCTCCTTTCACTTTTATACCTCGGAGTATCTATTTTCACTGGGTGAAAGAGGATCTACATGGAGAATCAGACTCTCTATTCCGTAGACTTTTTCTTTTTGCCTAAACTTTTCGAACCCACAATGTGAGGCTCTGGTCCAGGTAAGATGGGCTAGATTGGATTTTTTTTTACTGTCTCTGATGTATCATCTGTAAATGCTTCTTTACCTAAATATCTTTAATGACTTATAATTTAACACTCTTACAATTACTTCTAGATGGAGAAAAACAGTTTCTCAAGAAATGCCTGTTGACATTTGACATCTGAAAGGAATTTGCAGTTGGTCTCAGTTGTAAGGAAAATAGCACCTACTCAAATGCCTTCCCCCGGCTCTCACTGCAAAATGAAATGTTTCAAGAAAGATCTGATTGTCTGTTTTCCTGGATCAGACAACATTCGTAAAGTACTGAATTTTCAAGAGGAAGGCCTAGAGCTAATATTATCAAGGTTGAAAAACCAGACCTACCTTGTCACTTAGTTTGAGAAAAGCAGATGAAATAGTTTAGAAACCTACTAGAGAAGTCTGGCCCTTGGTCAAGGGGGGAGAATTGTCACAGATCTGGTAGGAAGGGGCCGGCCAGCATGGGGCCCTGCATGACATCACCTGGGACGAGCCGGTGAGCGGGAGCTGGTCAGCAGGGTCTAGGTGGCAGAGGGAAGCCAGAATTGGGAAAGAGGGAATAACAGGAGGAGCAGAAAGAGCTGAGGAAGCACCACAGGAACATCTGCAGGGCAATCATCTTCTGGAAAAAGCTGTTCACATCTGCATGTGTCTTAGTGAATTACAGCGGGGAAGACTGACAAGCTGAGCTGGACGATGACAAGAAATTCATCCCATTTGTTTGAAATTCACAGCTGTGCAAGACAGCGATTTTGATGATCTTGCTTTAACCTGAGAAACTTTATACCTACCACTTTTCGGGGCTTCTGAACAATATATCGTAACTTTCTCCCATTTGTTGTATGGCCATATTAAAAATAACTTAAGGGCACCTCTGCCTGGGAGTCTGACAAGTGCTCTCGAGACAGGAATTCTCACACTAACCATCAGATGCATATACTATTATTATCTTTGTCTTTAATATAAACTGAGGCTCGGGTGGGGTTAGATCTTTGACCTACTGCATGGAGTACTCTAGGTACTTTAGGAAAGGCTCATTTTTGGTACCACAGAGGAAAAAAGAGATTCAAATACAAATACAACTCACAGCGGATCAAGAAAACACTTGGACTAGTTTTGAGGGAGACATAAATATCTCTCTGTAGGTTACTGAGCAGGATACATTCATCATCAGCTAAGAAGAATTTCCAACTTATTTTCTAATCCTGGATTCCTGGATTTGTGCTATGACAGGATTTTCTTACAGAAGCCAATATTTTAAAAATGCAAAGTAAAACAAAAAGGTGTTAGGTTTCTGCTGGGAACTATCTCAGGGATAACCAGGTCAGGCCTCGGGAGACAGGATCCCTCTGCTTGGGAGTATGTAGCATCCTAGTCGCCCTCATCCCCTCTTAGCCCTGTGACCCCCTCTTGGAATCTTCTGGTGGCTTCCTCACCACCGTCCAAGCCTTTGCTTCTGCTATTCCCAACATGCGGAATAGACTGCTCCATTCCAACGCAAATCCCACACTTAAGGTCAAGTTTCAAAACCACATCCCACACAAAACCTTTCCCACTAACCCCAACCTATAATGATCTTACCTGTTCTCTGCAATCCTATATCCCTCTAGTCTTCTGACCCTATTATCTTGCACTTAATTAAATTTTATTTTATACACTTTTCTGGTTGCTTTATGAAAACTGCCCTCCTGGCAAGTTTATGAGGTTGTTTTGTTTTGTTTTGTTTTCGATTTCAAAAATGGGGCAGAGAGTAGTCCTTAACTCATGCTTACTGGTTAACAGGCAGCCGTCGGCAAGACAACTGCTGTCAGAGTGTCATTTACCTTAAAGATGATTCTGCTGAGGACGATCTGGAGTTTGCTGGTATCAACAGATACAGCCAAAGTATTAAAAAAAATAATAACAAGCCTACCTTAATTGAGGATCCATTTCTAAAGTGAGAGAGCAATGGTCCCAAGAGTTTTCAATGAGAAAGGTGAGGTAGAAAGAAACCAAAGAGAGGACATAATATCGCACAAAAGTGGTCGTGCTGGCCCCAGAGGCTTACGCCCCAACCTCAGCCTGTCCCCCATTCCTGGAGTCTTGCCGTCACCCTCCTCTGCCGCTCTGCCTCACGGTCTGAATGAACGCTCCTGCCTACGGCCGCCATCGCCCTGGACAACGGTGACATTTTGGTGGTGGGGGAGGCTACTCCTCTGTAAAGAGTGTATCTGTTGGGAATGCAATTTTTGGAAGAAAGACACCATTTAAAAAGAACACTATTCCTTTGACAGCCCCACAGAACAGGGCAAATGAATGAGAAAACGGCACATTGAGTCCAAGCTGGTCTCAGGCCCTGGGAGGTGCTGAGGTGCAGACCCCCTGTTTTAGGCTAGTCCCCCTATTTTGCCATGACCAATTCATTCCACCCCTTCAATGGGAGGACACTGGCTGTAACACAGTCAAGAAATGCTTTTCTTGGAATATGGGGAAGGAAGTAAAATGAGGAGTAGGTTTACTGGGAGAAGAGATTCTTTTCGAAGGACTCTTGGGATAACACATTCGGAATGGAAAACTTTTGGTGTCCTCAGTTGTAAGTGAGTATGAAGGCTGTTTTAATAATGAGCCAACATTTTGTGTAGTATAGCTAACCACCTTGGCTTAGAGTCTAACAGATATATACAGGCAGTTACCTACTCAGAAAATACTGTCATAGTCCCTGCCATAGTTGAGTCAAGAGCCTGAAGTACTGAGCCAGGGTAAATAAAGGCTACTTCCTATTCAGAACCACTAGGGCTTCTGAACTAGAAATTGCTCCAAACTAGGCAGTGTTTCTTTCTTTCTTTTTTTTTTCTTCTCTTTTTTTAAAGATTTATTTATTTGAGAGAGAGAGAGAGCACGTATGGGCGGGGCAGAGGAAGAAGGAGAAAGAATCTCAAGCAGACTCCACGCTGAGCACGGAGCCCGATGCAGGGCTCGATCTCATGACCCTGAGATCACGACCTGAACCGAAACCAAGAGTCGGACACTTAACCAACTATGCCACCCAGGCGCCCCCAAACTAGGCAGTTTTTTCAAATAAGAGATATATAAAGGAAGAGACCTCCAGGCTTTTCCAAGAGTTTGGACCTGCATCTTGAGACTGCCCAGGATCAGGCGGGTTCAGGGGAAGAAAGTCTGCCAGGCCACCTTTTGTTTGGCGTTTTTCTTGTTACACTCTATACATTTCTAAGGTAACATGATTTCTTTCAGATCATCCAATTTTGCTTCTCTTAAAACAAGATACTTTTGGGGATAGGCAATCAATGTGAAATATTTCAATCCATTTTCTCTTAGCCTTTAGGTAGCTTAACTACTATTAAAGTGGAAAATACCTGTCATTAAAAAGAGAACAGGCTATTCTTGTAAAAAATTTGCTCATTGTAAAAATAAGAATATGACTCATTATCAAGAATGAGTATATTTTGGGGCACCTGGGTGGCTCAGTTGGTTAAGCGACTGCCTTCGGCTCAGGTCATGATCCTGGAGTCCCGGGATCGAGTCCCGCATCGGGCTCCCTGCTCAGCAGGGAGTCTGCTTCTCCCTCTGACCCTCCTCACTCTCATGCTCTCTGTCTCTCATTCTCTCTGTCTCAAATAAATAAATAAAATCTTTAAAAAAAAAAAAAGAATGAGTATATTTTTAAAGGGAGGCTATACTGCTCTAAAACCAAACCAACCCCCTTTTCTTCTGTTTTAGGAGTCTTCTGCTTAAATGCCACAGGTAACCAGCTTTTTTTCCCCAAAGGGTTAAAAACTTAGAACAAGAGAGATTAAATAGTTGGTTTAGGAAGTTTAGGCATTATACTAACTAGGACTTCTATCAGGAATAAAATCTATTCATCCAAGGGTAGGGTTTCCCCCAAACTCAAACAACAAAATGGTCAGAGGGCAGAACTGGTGAGAGATAGAAAGTAGACACATGCCTGATAGCACAGCCCTCAGGATTTGTTCTTATAATTAATCTGCTGGGCCTAAGTAAGCCCTGTGCACCTCTATTATGTGGCAAGTGTCGTGGGATAAGCATGGCACCAACACTGTTGCTTTTCCAAAGTATAATGAGAAAGAGCTGTGCTCAACAGTACATGCAAAGGGCCTGTGACCCTAGTAGTCACACTGAGTCATGGAAAGGTATTGATAAGGGAACTTAAGAAATGCTTATTATTAAGTCTGGCAAAAGACAAATAAGAACATAATTACTAACTGTTCCAGAAAAGCAATTCTAGCACTGTAAGGTCTAATTATAGAAACTTCTAATTTAAAATTAAGAGCATATGTTGACTCTCCCAATAAAGTTCTCATGCTAGTAGCAAAACTCAATATTTCATCTTATGATAATTAGTGAAAACTCTTCCAGAGATGATAACATTTATGCAAATGAAAAGTGAAATTAAATTCCACGTTGAGAGACTTGGCATTTGCCTGGATCACAAAACTTTGCTCCTGGAGACCAGTAAATATGTTACCATGGTGAGGAAATTATTTTGGTTTATTCCACTTTGAAACTCCTTCATAGGACTTGAGCACCATGGGGAATAATTACCTCCTCTCAACTCCTCTGAGAAAACACATTTTATTCTTCAAAAGACAAATCCCAGAGTGAAACTGGACCATTATCTTACACCATATACAAAAATAAATTCAAAATGGATTAGGGGCTTAAATGTAATACTGAAAACCATAAAATATTAGAAGAAATTACAGGCAGTAAGTTCTTTGACATTTGTCTTAGGAGTATTTGCTTGGACCAGTCTCCTCAGGCTAAGGTAACAAAAGCTAAAACTGAAAAAAGGGGGATTACATCAAAGGGAAAAGCTTTTGTACAGCAAAGGAAACCATCAACAAATGAAAAGGCAACCTACTGAATGGGAGAAGATATTTGTAAGTCATACATCTGATACGGGGTTATTATCTGAAATATATAAAGAACTTACATGACTTAATATAAAAAAAACCATTAAAGATGGGCAGAGGACTTGAATAGATACTTTCCCAAAGAAGACCTACAGATGGCCAACAGGCACATGAAAAGATGCTCAACATCACTCATCATCAGGGAAATGCAAATCAAATCACAATGAGATTGTGACGGACTCCTGTCAGATTGGCTACTATCAAAAAGACAAAAAATAAGAGTTGGCAAGGATGTAGAGAAAAGGGAAACCTTGTGCACTGTTGATGGGAATGCAAATGGTACAGCTACTGTGGAAAACAGGATAGAAAATTAAAAATAGAACTATCTCATGATCTAACAATTCCACTTTTGGATATGTATCCAAAGAAAATGAAAACACCAATTCAAAGAGATATATGCATCCCTATGTTCATTGCAGCATGATTTACAATAGCCAAGATATGTGACAACGGACAGCTACATGTTCACTGATAGATGAATGGATAAATACGATGTGGTATGTATGTATATATATATATATACACACACACACACACAATGGAGTATCACTTAGCCACGAAAAAGGAGATCTTGCCATTTGTGACAACATAGATGGACCTAGAGGGTAATATGCTAAGTGAAGTAAGTCAGACAGAGAAAGACAAATACTATATGTGAATCGAAAAAACAAAACAAGCAAAAAACAAAATAGATTCATAGACAATGGAAACAAACTCTTTGTTACCAGAGGGGCGTGGGGTTTGCAGACAGGCAAAAATAATTAAAGGGGATAAAGAGATACAAGCTCCCAGTTATAAAATAAATAAGTCATGGGGATATAATGTACAGATACGGAATATAGTTAATGATATTATAATAACTTTGTATGGTGGTAGATGGTAACTAGACTTATTGTGGGGATCATTTGTAATGTGTAAAAATATCGAATCACTATGATGTACACCAGAAATTAATAGGATATGATATGTCAAGTATACTACAATTAGAAAAAAGATAAGAGATAAGAAGGTATCTCCAGAGATAAGAAAAATAAGATCCAGTCCACTGGTGAGTTTGGCTAGCTGGGTCTTCTAACTCAGCCTTGGAGCTAGGAGACAAGTTCCCTTCTGGGTCAAAACTTCCTAGGCTCTGGGGGTAGAATCGTGACAGTTTCCCCCATCCTTTGTAATTCCAATCCAAACACTATCAATGAAAACTGGAGAAATCAGCGTCTGGTGAAGATGAACGAGGCTGTGCAGAGTCCAGCTTGCATCCTAAAACGTGGGCTGTGTCTGTGGCCATGGAAGTTTGGGTCTGAGCCACAAAACCAGCATGAGCCCTTCTGGTGAGAGATCTAAGAAAGTGGAATCTTCCTGACTCCATTTTACATCCCAAACCAGCGAACAGAATAGAATATTGAGTTTTCTCTTCTGCTGTTGTTGAATCACCCTACATTTTTCAGCTTGGCTATTCAATAGTTGCTTCCAATTGCTCTGAATTTAAGGGGCTAAGCTAAGAAAACATTTTATTGCTTTTAATGTTTTTGGGTTTTTTTGTTTGTTTGTTTTTAAGCTAGTAAGATAGATACCCTTTTATACATATTGTCAAGGATGGAAAGCCAGGTTCTTAGGGCACAAGTCATTTTCACACTGTATTAACAAGTCTGATGGGGAACAAATGGTGAGGGGGGGAAGGTATTTTAGAGATGTATTTATTTTTCTATAACACTAGATACCAAGAATGTGAAGACAAAAAAAGTTTCTCTTATTCATAAGTGATAATACAACTTCTATTATACCCCATTGTTAGGGTTGAATTGTGTCTCCCCACAGCACTCCAAATTCATATGTTGAAGTCCTAACTCCTAGTACCTCAGAATGGAACCTTCCTTGGAAAGCGTATCATTGCAGATATAATGGTTACGTTAGGTGCAGTCATCCTGGAGTGGAGTGGGCCCCTAATCCAGGATGACTGGTGTCCTTATAGAAAGGGGAGACTTGGACACAGACAAGTACACAGATGGAAGACCATGTGAAAAAGAAGGCAGAGATCAGGGGGATGCTTCCACAAGCCAAGGAATGCCAGAGACTGCTAGCAAACCGCCAGACACTAGTGGAGAGGCGTGGAAAAGAGTCTCCCCCATAGCCAATAGAAGGAACCCCTGTCAATACCTTGATTTTGGACTTCTGGCCAGCACGACAATGAGACAATTCATTTCTGATGGTTAAGCCACTCTGTTGGCGGTACTTTGTCATGGCAGCCTTAGCAAAATAATATACCCACAGGGAGAGAAATGACGGTTATCAAGACCTCCTTCTTTTTAAAAACAGATTCTTTCACAGTGGAATTATCCCCAAAAGGAAAAGAAAAGTGTGTTCTTACTCTCAGTTCTTGGGGAACAGAATTTGGCTTCTTTATGTTGATCTCAATGCTACTGTTGCCCTGTTTGAGCTCCACTGGGGACCCACGCACTCTGGCCACACCTTCAAACATCTGGGATTTTGTTAATGAGGAGGCAGGTGCCACCATGGGACATTCTTTCTCCTTCTCCTTCTTGTCACCATGAACCGTTTCTCCATTCATGCTGACCTTCCCATCTACCTATAAGAAACACAAGGAACAAAAATCACATGCTATTTCCCAAAGGACGACTGTAACAAAACAACACATTTAGAGTCACAGTTAAACATTATCATTTATTAATCACAGTCCAGCAAAAAATAAGGGCTCTTTTATGCTTCCATTGGTTCTAGAAATTAGGGCTCCTATAAATGACCTCTCGGAGGGCCTCTTTAAAAGGTCATCAATCTTCTCAGGCCCCTTCACTTTGGATTAAATTTCATGTTCACCTTACTTGGCATGTGCTCTTATTTTAAAGTGTAGACTCAGAAACTAATAATACACTATATGTTAATTTATTTTAAATAAAATAAAAAAAATAAAGTGTAGAAAATCAAGGAATTTTAAGTATAACCACATACTTGGGTTGTGTAGTACTTCTTCATTTAAATTCTGAATGCTATTCCACAATTTTGAGATTTTTCTTTTCTGGCTAGCCTGTAAATTAGGTGGAACATATCTCAGATCGGGAATCTTTTGCAGCTTATCCTGTGGTAAGGGGGCAATGCGTACATTTTTTGCAAGCTAACATGGAGGGCCTCTGGCCTGATGTTATGCTATATCACAATAAATTCTCATTTCCAGTTAATTTTACAATCCCAATTTTTTCAAGAAAAAAGGTCAGACACATTAAAATATTTTTGTTTTGTACCCATGTCTAGGGAAGGTGGTAAAAGAAAGAAAGGAGGAGTAGAAATGGTGGTTAGTCTGGCTTATTGAACGGCATCTAGAACTCTCTGTCTTGAAGTCTGAGGCAATGTATACAGTGGTTATAGGAGGAAGCTCAGAGAGCCTCGGATTCAATCCTGGCTCTACCATTTAAAAACCACATAATCTTCAACAAGTGTCTTATCCTCTGGGCTCAGGTTCCCCAACTACCAAGTTTATAATCACTGCATCTCCCTGATAGTGCTGTGGAGGGGATTTTATGGATTAACATATGTACAGAGCTTAGAACAGTATCTGGCACATTTTATGTATGTAAATATTAGCTATTATTATTATGAGACTTTCTAAAATCCTTCAAAAGGAATCATGGAAGGCCAGATATCAGTTATATCTACCTTAAGCCAGTGGCTTACAGAATTTATTGTCTGTGATCCATAGGAAAGAAACTTAAATCGCAACTGAGCACACCCACGTAAATATAGCTGAAATAGGAGTTTTGCAAAACAATATTTACTTTATTATGTGTGATGTACCAGACTTTTTTTTCCCTTGTATTTTACTTTATTTTAAAAAATGCTGATACCGGGCGCCTGGGTGGCTCAGTTGGTTAAGCGACTGTCTTCGGCTCAGGTCATGATCCCGGAGTCCCGGGATCGAGTCCCACATCGGGATCCCTGCTCGGCAGGGAGTCTGCTTCTCCCTCTAACCCTACCCCCTCTTGCGCTCTCTCTTTCACTCTCTCTCTCTCTCAAATAAATAAATAAAATCTTTAAAAAAAAAAAAAAAAAAAAAAAAATGCTGATACCAAGCTGCTAAACTGATTTCATAACCCGGCAACAGGTAGCAATTCTCACTTTGAAAAACACTGCCTTAGGGGCGCCTGGGTGGCTCAGTCGGTTAAGTGTCTGCCTTCAGTTCAGGTCATGATCCCAGGGTCCTGGAATTGAGCCCTGCGTCAGGCTTCCTGCTCAGCGGGGAGCCTGCTTCTCCCTCTCCCCACTGCTTGTGCTCTCTCTCACTACCTCTCTCTCTCTCAAATAAATAAAATCTTAAAAAAAGAGAAAAACACTGCCTTAAACTATTTCATTTGATTTTCCTTTACTCTTAATTCTGTTGTCCTGGGAAACTAAGTCTATATTCTCTGTCTCCCTCACTCCACTGTCCTCCCCATGAGAAAACACACACACATACACACACACACACACACACACACACACACACACACCCCTCATAGTTTCTGTCTTGGCATTATCTGGTAACAACTTTTCCACATACTACCTTTGACCATAACGGGGTCCACCCACTCAGTGATGGGTCCGTGAATGGAGCTGATAACCATCAACGCCTGTGATGAGTCAAGGGCTCATTAGTGGTCCAGAGTGAACCCCAGCTCTAAAAAGATCTCTACTCAGGTTCTTCTCCGCACCCCTCCATGAATGCTCTTAGTGACGCCTGTTACACTGTTTTGCCACAGCGGTGAGAGACAGGGTTTCCTCAGGGCCAAAGTCTTGCCATCAAGTCATCTGTCATAATTCTTCTGTTTAAATGATCACCTTGCACTATTTATATAAAGGAGGGGAAGTGGACATCTGGATTATCTGATCAGATGCCTCAGATACCAAGTTAAGTAAACTGTATTCCCTACCCCTGTTGTGGGCCACCTCAACATCAAACCTTCCTTCATGAAACATTACAGACGGTTCTCGGTCATGGGCCCTAGGTGAAGGAGAGCTGGTGTACTAGGTGGGATACTGGGCATGTCTGGGCACATGCTTATCTACGTGTGAGCCTGCATGATGTAGCTCATTTTCTCAGGAAAAATTCATGTATTTATTCAATAAGAACTTACTGAGTGCCTACTATGTGCTGGGCACCTACGCCAGGCTCCCAGGACAAAGCTGTGAACAACAAAGACACAGCCCCAGCCCTTCGAGGGACATACATCTCAACTCAACCCAGATGAGATGTCCAGGACACTCTTCTTTTGTTCTATCGAAGCCTAAGGCACAGACTTATAAGATCCATTCCGAGTTATTTAAGCAACAGTCAGAAAGTGTATATACAGTTTGGTTCCCTCTGAAATTCAATAGGAAGATACATGACATCCCATTGCTCAATTAGTTTAGCCAAGCAAACTTTCTTTATAGTCATGTGCCCATGTCTCCTGCTGATGAATTCCACCTCTGTCTTCTATTAAGAACCCATGTGGTGTGCAGGGACAGCGAGAACTGAGTTTTCTTTGTAGTCAAAAGAGCTTAAGCCAAAGAACAAGCACTGCCTCGTGGTGTGAGGGAAAACACTGGAATGTGAGCAAGCAAAAAGATGTTTGGTTGTCATAGGTTCTTTGGTTCTGGAACATTACTTTACATATTCATTGGCAGGAAACAATCCAGTTTCTCTCCCTTTTAAAAATATTTTTAAAACTCCCTCTCATCTGAGAATCAAGTACATCCCATGTTCCTGTGTGTTTCTTGTATTATTCCATTTTTGCAATTGTAGCATCTTTTTGGATATGATGTCAGATTCTTTAAAAAGAAGAGGTGGCTGCCTATCCTTCTACCTAAACCAAAGGCAATTACAATTTTGTTTTGAGGAGTTTGCTATACCTCCACAGAGCCGGAGATCCCCAGGGTTTTACTAAATTAAGGGTTGGTTAGAACTACTGTAGAGAGACCACGCCATTCTATCAAACTGGGAAATAAACCTCGCTCCTTTAACTATTTGCAAACCAAATCCCCTGAGACATAAACTTCACAATCGTAAATGGTTATACATTTCACTTTTGTTTGATAAACATAATTGCATCTTCTCAGGGCAAGATGCTTCTTTCCACTGATTACCTGGGGTTCAGTTTTGGTTCTCCTCTTAAGGAATGCGTCCTACCTTAAAGGTCTTCAGAACCTCTTGAGAGGTCTTGGGCTGGGAGTAAGGCTTGGGTGTCAGCATAGGCACTGCTTTGGGGGTGACGGTTTTGCTTGGAGACCCACTGCCTGCTGACATGCTGGTATCCAGAACGCTGGTCCGAGCGATGGTGGTCTCCACGGTGGCAGTGAATTTGGGTGGGGGCAGTGATTGTCGCCGCAGGTACTTCATGGGGCTAGGGTCGTTCAGGAAGGGGGTTAAGTTTGGCTCTGTGGAATGGCTTCTTTCCAGAATTTTTGGCATCTCCAAGCGTTCGAGAACAGCCTCACTGATGGTGAACCTCTCGATGTACTGTTGAAGGATCCCCTCCGCCTCCTCCTGGGACCGTGCGTTCTTATAGGCCTCATGCAACTCCCTCTCTCTCCGCTCTCTAAAGGATGGGCATGGGGGGGGAAGCAATCACAGAGTCAACAGTCACAAAAATCGCAAAGAAGACCTCGGTAGAAGCCAAGGCTGAGCTGAAGGGGGGAGCCCAGGGAGTGTGTAATATGGGCGTCAGAACCTTTGTGATAACTGATGATTTTTAGAAAAAGCACATCTAGACACCATTGTACGTGTAAAAGACAACAACAGAAAGGACTCACTTTTCTTGAACAATTTCTCTGTAGGTTTTGATGCTTTTCCTTCGTTCACTTGTTCTGTCCTCTCCAGCCAGTAACTTCTCCATTTTCTTCCTTTCTTCCTCTTTCTTGATTAAGTCCTGAGAAGCACTTCTTCTACGGCTCTTCCAACGAGCCAGGTCCTAGGGGGGTGGGGGACAAGGGGTCGACAGAACATACAATTCCGTTTCTACTCTTCAGAGTTGAGTGAGCACTGACTGTGGGCCCAGCACGATGCGAGGCCATTCCCATTCAATCCCGTGTAAAGTCTGGTGGGAACAGGAATGCCTCAAAGGCAGGAAACATTTAGATATGGCCACATTCTCCATAGCAGGCCAGCACATTCATTTAAACACGGTAATATGAACTATGCAAGCATATCTCACGTCAGCTGCTAAATTTTAAAGTATTGCTTCACAGGGTACTGTAAGAAACTTCATTTTTTCCAATTTATGACCTGCACACTGTGAATGGACTTGCTGACAACAGAATGGTAGGAATCAACCACAGACAGACACAGTTTCCTCAGGGAAGGAACAAAAGGCAGAAATAAGGATGTCCAGGACGCTGGAGTCAGGTGGGTGGGATTGCAGCTGTGGGAAAGGATCTCAGCGCTACCTTTTCCATGCTTTGGAATCTCAGGCATGTTTGTCAGCCTCTCTACACCTCAGTTTGCTGATCCCTAAAATAAGGATGACAATGACATGTACTCTTCCCAGCCTACCGTGAGGGTTAAATGACATAGTGCATATGAGGTGCCAGCCATATCGTAAGTGCTCGATAAATGGCAGACCCGATTATTACTACATTTCATAGACGTTAACTTTTTTGGCTGATGGTACAGTCAAGGCCGCAACGGCTACCTCAGAGAGCTCTGTGAGGACCACAGGAAAGAATCCATGCTCCCTCCCGTCATCCCCATCTTCAAGCTCTTCCCTGCCCTGGCTCTTCGCTCTCAGCGCACACACAATCACATGGCCCTCCTCAGGCCACAGAGACCTCCTTCCCTGGTTCTCATCCTGGCTCCCTTACTCACTAGCTGTGAGACTTTGGGCGAGTTACTTAGCTGTTCTGGGACTCATCTGTGGAGCGGAGGATGATACTAGTTGCTAGCTCACTGAGTTACTAAGGAAACGGAAGAAATCCTACATGCAAGGCAGTTAGAACAGTGTCTGTGACCGGTACGCTTTCGATGTTGGCGATTACTGTTGCCATCAACAGCATGATTACCCATTTCAATAGATCATCTCGAAAGACAGTGCATCTTCTATTCTACATCCCATGCCAGGTGCCTCCCTCCTCCACCACCCCCTCCCTCTGTGGCCAACCTTCTAGCAGGGGGACTTGCCCAATACATGTCTGCGTCCTTCACTCTTCACCTTTCATGTTGTCATTAACCTTCCTTTAATTCCCACACTTCCTGTGTCCCTGTTTGAAATCCCCAAAGGGCTCCCTTCCCCTGCCTAGCTTTCAAGTCCAAGTCTACCCGCCCCACCTGACTTCCTGCTCCAAGGGGGCTCTAACCCATGGTGCAGGGCAGCCTCCCTGCTGCCCCTGGCCTTGGCCGGCACTCACATCTTGCCATTTGTCGTCCTCTTCCCGCAGCTGGTTATTTATCAGCTGCAGCTGCTCCTGGCGGGCCCTGCTGTGTGGCTGCACCGTGGCCTCCTCCTCACACCGCATGTCAAACATACTCGTGCTCCTGAGTGGGGAGAGAGAACAGACAAAAATGGACCGGTGCCCGGGCTGTGTCTGCGCGTTCTGCCGCGTGGGGGCGCCACCGCGCTGGCAAAAGTGCCCCTTTTCCCTCCGCAGCTCAAGACAGCAGCGCGACGCGGCGTGTTGCGATTCCCCCAGCCCGCAGCGGGCATGCTAGCGCCCCCACCTCTTCTCCTTTTAACCCCCAAAGCGGAAATGTGACCATCTTTGCCTTCAGGGGTGGCTGCAGCAAGTCAATATAATTTTATACGTAGGTGCCAAAACATTACGGAAGAGCTAGAAAAAGGTATTTGGAGCTCTTGGCTCTTCTCGATTGGAAATGTATTAGGAAACAAAATGAAGAGAATTAAATAATGTGGGGAGAATGTATGGGCAAGGAGGGTGGCATTCCATGAAGCAAAACGTTCTTACAGTAAATGCTTGCGTAAAGAGCTGTCTTACATGCTTTCTACATTAAGGCAATTTCTCCACTTCCAAAAAAGTCATCTAGCCTCAAGTCTAAGACACCTAACTTTTCATATTGAAGTTTCTGAATTGTGGATGCATCTAAGAGCTATGCATTACTGATTCATATATTTGATGTGATTATTTCTATTTCCTGTAAAAATGCCTATAAATTGGTAGTGCAGTTGATAGCATCCAGGAATCAAGAAAATAAGGTATTTTATCATAAGATTAAGGAATAAAACATATAAATCAGTATATACTTTGTATCTTAATATTCTCACAAGCATTGTACCTTATTTTTGTCAGGATACTTCTGAATTTACTCTTTTACAAGACAAAGGATAGGGAAAGCAATTTTTTAAGGCCTTAGGCTATACATATTATTGATATGTTCTATAGGAGCTTATTAAATATTGGGCAAGACCATAGGGCCTCTTCTTATGGTGCTTACATAGACCTTTGTTACAGCAAAAGCTGAAGCAGCAAGATGAAAACAGAAATAAAAACCAAAGCAAAATCCTCCCTTTTTTTCTCCTCTCAAAGAAATGAGCCCTGGGACCAAGTGGGTTACACAGTCCAAAATCAAGAAATGGAGGTTCACTGTTAAACTCTCAGAAGACTATGACAGTCCATTTTTGAAGCCAGCTTAACACAAAGAAAAAGAAAAGCCATGCACTTAGACTCCACTTAATTCTAGACATCATCGGTGATGTCCAAAATAGTTCTCCCCACGGCCAGCCAATCAACAGCAACAGTGCTCCTGGACGCCAGTCGGGTCCTGAGCAGACAGCGCTCTGGAAGGGGAAGCCAGATCCTCAATGCTATGGCTGCCCACTTTCATTCCGACGCATTCAAAATGAAGCTGCATGGATCTGTTGGGTTCCTCTTCCTTCTCTCTAGGTGTTGGACTATTTAAGTCTGACCTAAGAGAGCTGAAACTGAAGATTGTACTTGCAATCTGTCTTCCCCAAGAGTATTCAAATACTCTGACTACACAGGACTTTTACCTGAGGCTTCTATTGGCACAAATATGGCAAACCACCATGGGGAGCTGCCTCTGTGTACTCAGGGGATTGTGCAGCTACATCTTCTAGAAAGATAAACTGCAGTCCTCCAAGGGGGGAGGGGCTGCAGTTTTTCATTTATTTTAGACTATTTATTAAGGTTGTTTAAGAAAGATTTGGGAATTTGCAGAGGTAGGGAGAAAAGCCTAACCTCCTGTTTTTGTTTTTTTAAGCATCATGGATGAAAAATCACTTAAGTAGGCTTTCCAGAAAGAGACTGAAGTTCATTCTATTCTTCTGGAACCCCAGGAAAAATGGCAGTCTTCTCCAAGATTTGGGATTTGGTTACATCACTCAGAAAAGAATGGGAGCAAGGCCTTGAGAACTGCCTTCTTCTGTCCTGCGGTCCTATCCCTGTTCCCACCGTGAAGTTCTAATGACCCCAGCCCAAATGTGGCCAAAAGCTGGTTAGTGAAATAAAAAGAGAAACTCTGGTTTGCCCTCCCATATACCAGGAAGTACTATTTTTCCCCAGAGTTGTTTTGTTTTGTTTTAAAGAAATTCCAGCCAACTGGCCAAAAAAGAAATATGAGCCATATCTTTATGCCACTTCAAAAAAAAGGAACTAGGCAAGTTGAAAAATGATAATACTAGACAGAAAATGGGCTGAGTCACCATTCAGAAAATGTCCCTTACTTCAGAGGTTGGACTCAGCCTCCAAAATGAAGAAGTGTGTGTTTAGGGGCAGGGTGGGGGATCCTGGAGGAGCCCAGGCTCCAGAATATTAAGGTGACTCGCACTAAACATCTGCTCTCAGCCCACGCCTTGTGCTGTTGGGACAAGGGTCCCCGGCTGCCGAGCCCCAGAGTCTCTCATGGTGGTGGGTTGGCATCTTGGAGGGCCAGATTGAAATCACCTCCAGGGGAGCCTGGAAACTGTTTCGGGGCCAGGTCAAAGGTGAGGGAATTAGGAATAAAACAGCCTCCAACTCTCACCGTGCCCAGGCTCTGTTGGTGGGGAGAGCCTTGGGACAGGAGGAACGTGCACGTGAAGAAAAGGGCAAGAAGGTGAAACTACATCTACGGAAACATTTGGCTAGCTGGGAGGCGGAAATCTCTGTTTGCCTGTGTGGTAGGTCTGCCCCTGACCTGTATTTTCCTTAAAGGGCACATCTTTTTTTGATTGGGCTGTATTTTAAGAATGTGCCAGTTCTGAGTAAATAGAGCCTGTGCCAATAATTACCTTTAACGATTTTGAAAAAGGGAGAGAGTGGGGGAAGAAACTAAACATATAATATCTATTTAAAAATGAAACTCCCCATATAAACTTTGCATTTTGCTCCCCACACGGCTTCATGCAAGTTGTGTCTACTCCCAAGGAGGAGATTCGGCCCTTTGAATACTCCTAGAGAAGATCTCTGGAAAAGAAGCTCCTTTCATTCTTCTTAGTCCATGAGGCTGCTTTTTGTAAATTTAGGGCAGAGAAGAGAGTCCCCACCTCCGCCGCCTTGAAAAAAATCATTCACTTTTCCCGTAGGTGAGGTTTCATATTCAGGAACAAGTAAGATTCAAATGCTCTTTACAGTAGCTTCCTTTCTTCCACCTTTTGGGATTTCCCAGAAATCCATTTCTGAAACGGAGTTAAGTGGTCACAAATGGGAGAGTGGTGGCTTCTTCTCAAATTTGGATGTGAGGCGGAGGTAGGGAATGAATCTCTGAGAGGAGTGGAAAGTAAGGAGCCGGAAGAGGAAGCCCAAGTCATGTTTGACATCTTGACCCCTTGCTATGCCACAGAACTTGAACTCAACCCCAATGTTCTGGTCGTGAGCATCCCACAGTTTACATTACTCCAACCTGGGAGGAACTTGGGCTTCTGAATCTATAATTAGTGGTTCAGGATTTGTTTTCTTAGCTCAAAAAAAAAATAGGGCCATGAGAATGGCTTGCTTCATTGTTAACTCCAAGCCCTAACATATCAAGAATTAAATGCAAAACGCAGAATAATTCTGTGGTTCAGAAGGGGTACCAACATCCAGACAGTCAGACCAGCCTCCCCATGCCACATCTATGAAAAGCAAATGTTAAGTTTAAGCAGCAGCTGTGTATTAGAATCATGCTCGAGTTACTCTTTCATTCATTTCTCCTGCACAGAACATATGTTCTGCATTCCAACTTCAAGCGCTTTTCCGAGGCTGAGTCAGTGAGCTGCTCAGTTCACTGTTGCATCAGTTGCATTTCAATTAGTGGTAAGTATGGGAAGCATGCAGTTCAAGCTAGTCATTAATGGATTCCTACAAACACAAGACAACTTACTCTGCGTCATCAGACACAGGAGTTCTCGGACCGTATCTACAAGACCAAATACAAAATTAGAGGATGGGCAAGACAGAAGGTTAGCTCTGTAACCAAGCTGGCAATAAACATAACCGGTGACATATTTGTGTGCCAAACCTTTTTTGCCGATCACACTGGAAGAGAAGCGTCGTTACACAATTAGCAATATTTATTAACTGCTGGAAATGAGGGAACAGTCTTGACGTTGCTAAAGAACGCAAAACATGTATTAAAACACAGAGGAGAGATGAAAATAATCCCCATGCTACCCACAAAAAAAAGAGTCTGTTCAATATAAACACAAGAAGGCTTAGGTGCAACCCACAATGTTTAGAGAAGGCAGTTTAAGAAGGGAAAAAAAAAAAAAAAAAGCCAAACCTGTATTATGGTCATTCACAAACAGTTAAACCATTCTTGCCTTTATGTTTGGCAGTAATGGGCTGTAATGGACACCCAACATAGAAGCACACGCTTACTGACCCTTTCCCTGATGTGTTAATGCTTTTGCACAAATGACATCAAAGAGCGTTTCTGCAGTTTTCTGAAAGCAAACCAGAGCTCCAACCAGAACCCCAATCAGTGCCTTCCGCATGCATTTGACAAAAACCACAATTCCTAGAAAACTGGCAGCCTTAATCAAAGCCAGACTTGAATAATATTCCATAACTTGAAAAACCAAAGTTTTCCTTTTTACAGTCTTTTATATTCTTCTGATTATTCAGATCTACAAAGTTGTACCTTCTGCAGTATAGACACTTTAAATTTTAATGCATCTGATAAAGCAAAGAAAAAGGTTAAATTAGAAAAAAGAAATTAGGACATGACAAGGGCATATTTTAAAGCACAGTTTAAAAAAGCAGCTTCCACAAATGACTATCTCTTCGGCAAAGGGAAATGTTAAGAGAAGGTTCTTACCTATGCCCTCAAACGCTGTTCATTTCTGCACTCTGATGGTGGACAAAGAATTATTTGAGTAAAGAAAAAAGGTCCTGCTTTCAGTTTCCAGCAAATTAAATTTTGTGGTTTTCAGCAAAAATTACCTAGTCTCGTGTTCAGTTTCATAACAGTTTATGGGGAAAAGAGTCATTTCTAGAGATGTCTTCCTGTAATCTTAGGGAAAACACCCTGGAATGCATGGGTGCACACATACCCACCCTTCTCTCTTACCTGCTCTTATCATTCTAGAACAGTCTGCATTCATGCATTCATTAATAATTGTTTTCGTTCACAATGAAGGCAACCAAACCAGTGGAAGACCCAAAGTCTCTGTTGAAATGGCCCAAAGGTTTGTGGATATTTCTCTTCTGGCAGTAAGACTCATTTTCTGTTTCTCCAGGGGATAGTTTCAGAAGGGGATAAAGTTTAACCTAATACACTCAATTTTCTAAAAAACACGACTACATTTGGAATCAATGACCAATGGTCAAGGGAGAGTGCATGAGCAGTTAGTTCTGAAGACTGGATCAATGTTTGTCAGTTAATAGGCCTATTGGAATAGGCTTATTCAAATCCAGTGTTTTCTAAATTATCTATGGAAGAGAGCAGAGAAGTTATACCTAGTTAACCTAGAAATAATCAACTCATAGTTAGTACATGTTTTGTGTCTCTATCCGAATATTTTTGTTAATGTTTTATTGAAGTAGAATATATATACAGAAGGGGCACCTGCCAGACACATATCCCTCAATGAATCCGTACAACCCAGGCATACCCAGAGCTTAGTGTCGAGTGTTTCGTACTGTATAAATGGATCCATATAGTATGTATTCTTCCGAGTTTGGCTCCTTTAGCCCATTTTGTTGATGAGATTCAGCTACGTGTTGTCACATGTAAGATATATTTGAATTTAGATTGCTCCTACACAAAATACTTAACAGCATTTCATGGAAATCTCTGCCAACAAATGTAGATTTACACTAAAGTATAAGCTCCATGAGGGCAGGGATTTTTCTTTTTGGGTTCCCTGAATAGTGACCAGACAAGGCCCTCAATAAGTATTTATTGAGTACTTACTGGATGCTCTGGAAATTGAAGAGAAAAGAATAGCTTAGTCTCTGGAGATAACCTTCATTTACCCTTCTACTATATATACACTTATGGACTTAAGGAATTTCCTCCTAATTCATTAAGATTTAAGAGGGCATCAATTTAAGCAGACCTGCCTTTGCAGTTAGGGAGAAGATAATTAGAGCTTGGGCTTCAAATGACTTTCTCCATTGTCCTATGGGAAACTAAAAAGTAAAGGTAAGTTAAAAAATCACTAATAAAGAGATTTTTTAAAAAATGCCAAGTAGGTGAGTCAATAGGTACAAAATTGGCCAGACAAATCACAGTTGGTGTAAGCATCCCACCAGAAAGAAAAAAAAAGAAATGAAAAAGCAATGAATAAAGTTTAATTGTGAGGGTAGGGATATTTAGAAAGATAAAGAGAATATTCTATGCATCTATTTCATGCATGTGACTTTCAGCACTAATAAAGCATTTTAGGATCAATAATTAGCTGGTTCTATACTTCCATATTGTGAATTGGCACAGCTTCATTTGAAGTGGGAGGGGAAAAAATGGGTTTCCTGCTCATTTAAAATTATCCCCTAGCTCCCAGTAATTACCCATAGTAATTACTCAATAAACAGTTGTGGAAAAGGAACATGAATTCCCAAGGTGTATGCTCATTCAGTCGCACAACTGACATGCAGTTCATGTGACCACATCTCCTTCTGCTCAAACTAGCCATTCATTCTCATAGCCTAAAGAGGCTTTTCTCTGAATCACTAATAGAGGGACAGATACAAGTGACAGGGAATTCATCAGACTGCCACCGTTCCCTCTAGTAACCTGTGCAGGCAACGTGTGGGAAGGGGACCATGGCTTTCTGCTCAGGCAGAGCTGGATCTGAATGTTGGACCTGTAATTACCAGCTGTGTGGACGTGGGCCTCCGTTTCCTAACTGCAAAATGCAGCTGAGAATTCTTCCTCTCAAAGGTCATGTGAGGAATAAGTCAATGGGAAAACACCTAGAATGGGTAGGCAGCCATGGGCCCCTCTTCCTTCTTCCCTTTCACGCTAAGTTGCTTTAGAGCAGCGCATGACCCCAGGGCCACGCTGCGTCAGGGCATCTGGAAAGTGAGTGAGGATGGTGGACTGGGCAGATCAGTCAGTCCCTCTGCCACGAACCAGCCCTGACCGGTGTGACCGGCCGGGACCCACGTGGGATCCACTCACCCTCTTCTCTCTCCATCGCCCTACCTGTGAATTGCCAGAAGGAGAGCTACAGGGAGAAGCCACCCTTTGAAAGGGCTACAAAGCACTCTGCACTATGAAGCAGAGCACGAATAGCGTCCTGAAACCAACGTTACAAAGAGGCTCTGCGAGAGTAGTAGTATGATGATTCAGAGAAATATAAAGCATAGATTAAATTCAGGTCATAAAGATAGCTAGGATCTTTTTTTTAAAATTTGGGTGTTACTTAAGGTTTTCCCTGCTCCCCATCCTACCCTCTGACCCGCTACTTTCAAGGTCCTTTGTGAAGTGGAACCTCATCACTTCCTGCTTTCTTTGGATCCTGTAATTATGCAAAACACCTCTCACTCTTTTATTCTACTTAGATCTGGCAGACCACACTTTTAACAAAAATGTATCACTCTTATTAAATAGCAATAGAAGCTTCAACATATAGTACTTTTAACTACAAACTTCAGATTATTTCCTTACTCGTTCTTTTTTTTTTTAAGATTTTTATTTATTTATTTGAGAGAGAGACAGAGATAGTGAGAGAGAGAGCACACGAGCAAGGAGGAGAGGGAGAAGTGGGCTCCCCAGTGAGCAGGGAGCCCAGGAGTTGGGCTCCCTGCTCACTGGGTCCTGGGGCTTCATCCCAGGACCCCAGGATCATGACCTGAGCCGAGGGCAGACGCTTCACCGACGAGCCACCCGGATGCCCCTCCTTACTCATTCTTTTAAATCAAGTCAGAGCATGGAATAGAAATCTTACCTCTAGAAAGCCCTGAGTGTTTGCTAATGTTGAAATGAAATGAAATTACAAATTGGTAAGTGGTATACATCTTCTTTGGACCTGAAGACCCTCTTGGCACCAAACTGAAATCAAGTAGGTCAGAAAGAAGTTCAGTTCCTTTACCTGAGGGCTCCTATACAAGCTAGGAAGAAATAAAAGAGTTACCCATTTAGGTGGCCCACAAGGTGAGTCAGAAAAAAAAAAAAAACGTTCAACAGGAAAACTCACAACTGCATCTTCTTTCCACACCTGCTTATATGCAAAAAAAGGGAAAAAAAATTCCTGGCAGACTGGGCCAATTTTTATCTTTCCATTTCCGCAAGCAATCACGGATAAGTGGCACTGAGGTACCATAAGGCGTTAATAACATACTCAAAGCATTATGGAGGCTCAGAGCAGAGAAACAAAATCACAAAGGCTCAGGAAAACCTTCTGACCTCTTATCCTTCAATGGTGGACCCTTGGCAGATGCCTCCACATTCTGTCGCTTTGCAAATGGAACTGGAAGGAACTGGTTTACATTGGATCCAACGCGTCTAAGAGACATCCCGGTTCTCCTGACCATCATGTCATCTTTTTGCGAATCATACAACCTTCCTTGGCCTTTCAGTCCGCTGCCACTCCTGGCTGTCATCTTCTCCGAGCTCTCTTCCGTCCCCGAAGTCTTGCATTCAGAGGCCGGGGGACACAAACTAGGGCAACATTCAGTCCAGCCAGTCAAAGGCCACTTACTGCTAAAGATATTTTCAGTAGCGTCACCCACGGGCATCAACCCAAGACAGAAGAAGCCAACGTCCACGGAGGCAGCAACACACATAGCAACTGAGTACTAATACCGTGGGCCTCCATCATGCAATGGGTACTTACACCGGAATGGGTTTCCCTTTCGGGTTGTCATGATTCCTGAGGATGAAATCCGGCCAGCACCCAACCACATGCAAAGGCTCAAATCTCTACTCAGGGAGGGCGCTGAGAGCAGAACTCTGACCCTGGGATGGGTGCATTCTTTTAAGTGACTGAACTCCATGCCACATCAGTCATCAAGGGCATACTGTGGTTCGAAGCTGTTTTCTGGGAACACAACAGCCACACACAGCAGAAGTAGCACACCCTGGAAGGCAGACAAGTGCTCACGGTGGCTGGCTGCTCTCCTCTGATCTTTCAGCCTTTGGCGGCCTCGCAGAATCTCTTTGAGCAGCTCCTTCCTTCTCTTCTTTGCCAACCTGTGGCAGCTGTTTGCTTGTCGCTGAAGCCAGAGAGGACAGCTTTACTGCTAGGGAAGACTTCACACCCGAGGCCTTGACCCCACCTGTCATCCGTCACCTCCTGGGAAGGGAGGGAACGTTGCTCCTCACCTTCCTCTGTCCCCGGGCGCTCGCTCAAACTGCACACATGCTCCTCCTGGGTCTCCAGCACAGAAGCCAGCCACGAGACCCTTTTGCAATAGTCAGCGACGCCAGAATTCACTATTCTGGGGATAATCAAGTAGCATTGGTGGCAAGAGAGAAGAGGAAAAAGAATTATGAAAGGACACAAGGAACGTGGTTGGGACTGAGAGATTAAGAAGAGTTCGGCTGCTCTCATTCCGGAGGCTGGTTAGTAAGGATGACACACTCAGATGGAGATCATGGAAGGCGAGCCCCAGCGAGGGCCTGAGGAAAGTCAAAGAAGGCTGGCGAGACCCTGTCACCATGGGGCTAAGTGATGGCCCCCTCCCTAGTCAAGGACTCAATGATGCATTTCTTACTAATTTCTTACCCCCACCTACTCCACCCCAGGTCCCCGTCAGCCTCTGAAACACCAACTGTATTTCTGGTGTACTAGGATTACTTATATCTACAATCTGCTATCTCTATGCTGTCAGCCACAGTATTGGATGAAAGACACCCCTCTGTATGTCATAGACCATTCACTGTTTCCTTTGGATTTCAAGGACAAAGCACAGAGGAGGATGTCTTAAGCATTTCCTCTTGCCATGGAGAGCATTACTTTGCTCCCAACATGCAGGTGGAATGGAGGCTCCCGGGAGAGTCTAGGGGCTTATAAAGCTCCTAATACCTGCTTCCTGGAAGAGAGACCAGTCCACAGAACTGAACGCCCAAAAGAGAACTTGGAAATTCAAAGCTGGAAGGCCTCCAGCAAGGATGAGAACCCGTGACAGGCCGACGCGGGCTTTTCCCAGGTGATCCCTCACACATTTGGATGGAGATTCAGCCAAGGAAATTCTTGACTCATAGGAACCCCAAGAGAGGAGTCTTTTTCCATTCACCATTTATTATACAATTATTTTTTTTAAGTAGGGGAGGAAAGAGACCTTTACTTTCTTTTCAACTGCTTCAATGTCCAAATTTGAACAAATGTTATCAATAACTATTTTTTTCTTCCCTTCCTGGGATAGGAAAAGAGGGAGGTTAAGGATAAACCTGATTTTTATTGTTCCTTTAGAAGAAACAATAGGGTATCATTAAAACATTCCATCGAGTTCATTTCAGTATTTCCAACTAATAAAGTAGTGCTAATGCAGCCCAGGGAAAAAGGGTCCTTCGCCAAGATCACTGGCATTCCCAGGCAGGGATTCTGGGGACAACAGAATCAAAATGGACACCTGCCATTAACGTTCACACACGCGCTCCTCCCCAGGGTGACCTGCTAACGTTACTTCTCTGCCAACCAGCCAAAGAGTCTGTTAAAACTATGGGATGGCCGGAGGTTTCTGACAGGTGCTTCAGCAGACCCTTTCAAAGCAGCAATGGCTCCCATGCAGGTCTTGCACACGGATGGAGGAAAATACCTGGGGTCATTTTGTGGAGTAAGCGTTTGGTCTTTTTCTAAACTGGACGTGGCCGCGGAGGAAGGGGGGACAGAGTAAGTTTCAGTCTTGCTGCCACGACTGAGGACTTCTTCTACCTCCTCCCTAGGCCCAGCCTGGCCGATGCTGAGCCGCTTCCATTTCTGCTGATCTATCTCTGTCACGGGTCCAAAGTGCACAAACTTCTGCCGGGGGCTGGAAGCTTTCTTATAGGCCCTTGCTTTGCGGCTGGCAAAATCATCACGAATGGCAGTTTCTGCTTTAATTTCTGGTGAAGGCTCAGGGGCACAGATGTGCTCAACATCTCCATCCCTAGTCAGAACCAGAAATGAGTTCCAAAGATTTCTAAGACAAGTGTAAATTAATAAGAGCTTTTTTTTTTGAATACTAGATTTATGAAAAATACTTCTATGGCTAGAGCAGAATTGCTTTTCCATTCATCAAACAATAAACGAAGGAATGATCATTGTCTTGCCTAGGGCTTTAAGCTTCTATAGTTTTCAAAATATCCCTTCCAACATCATAAATGATGGCATAAGAAAATCTTAGGTACAGTGAAATAATGAAAATTTGTTAAAAATCAAGTATAAACAAGCCAGTCAAAATTATCATCCACAGTAGTTGGTTTAATTAAAGAGGATCTTTTCCATCCAGTGGCTCGTAACTTTTGGTATTAATAACTTTAAACTCATGCAGAATATACTGTTTTGAGAGGTATTTTTTCTCCAGCCACAAGAATAAAAAATGATAGAAGGATAAGCATTTGATTCCTTCAAAATTTAATGAAACCACCGCCAGGGGAAAACTCGGGAAAAACATGACACACCTCGTCTTTTCTGACACTTTCAGTCTCTCCCACGTCTCCAAGTCAGCTTCGGTGATATTGGAGACTGTGACAAATCTCGGAGCCTCTCGGTGAGGGGCGAGGTGGCCCTGAATTCTCCGCTGAGCCAGGTCATCCCTGTAAAGATCTGGCACCTTCCTCACTCCCAATTCTGCCGGTTCGCTCTCCTGAGTCCGAGTGATACAGGTCACCATTGACTTCAACTCTTCTGTTTGGCCCTGGTTTCTGTCAATTTTATCCAGGCCCCCACATCATTGGAAAAATCAGGTTCAAGGAAGGGGAGCAGACAAACAGAATGTCAAGGAAGGAATTTCAGAGGCTAAGGACACAAGGAAATGAAGGAGGCACCTTTCCCTTTCTCAAAAAATATGGAATCAATTGGAGCCTTGATTCCTTTCGCCTATGTTACCCTTTTGATACTGTAATGAGATGGAGTTTTTTCCACCACATGACAGTCTCTAGTTTAGTTTAGGAAGAGAAGCCAGGGCTTGCTGAAAGACTATTAAGAATGGTAATGAGATTTCGGTTTGACAGTAATGATGCCCAATTCCCACACTATTCAAATTACTGTAATGAATTCAAGTTTTCTGATTGAATCCCTGAGCCGTCTTGGAATGTCTTTTACTGCACCAGTAAAAGGTTAGTAACGAGCTCTGCACGATCCAAATTCTAGGATTAGTTTGGAGATAGCTGGAACGTTGTTCACATATTAAATATCTCAACCATAAACTCACAACTGCCAGAAAGTACATTTAAGTCGATTCCAAACAGAAAGTTTCGACCTTCAAAATCAGTCTCTGCTTCCCAATAGCATTGGTTAGGTTTGGGTAATATAAACTTGAAGATTAAACCGACTGTATCCTCTTCACCTGGATCTACAGAGTCAATACCCACTTGTTTCTTGTGTTAATAACTGGTCATCTTTATTGATGTTAAAACTGATATTTTCAACTGTTCTCCCAAGAAGTGGATGTTGGGTGGCTTCATGCTGACAATGCTGTCATTTAAATCAAAGCTGTGGCATCTATATGCATAAAACATTCAATTGCATTGAAAGTCAATTTCTAACTAAACATGCTTCCTGAGATAGAAAATCTCAAAAACCTACATAAAGAAGGTTATTTGTTTTTTTAAAAAAGATACCATCCAAGCCAGAAAACCGAGAGGTATTCTTTTGTTACCTGGATGATGTGGTGTCTTTGCAGAGCCTCTACAGGTTGGGAAGGCTACAGAATTTTCTGTTTAATTTTAGTTTGGGAAAGGGGATGAAGAAAGGGCAGAGGCAAGAGCCACGAGGGGCCTTCTCTTCTTTCATCAGTTCTTGCTCTCTAGAGAGGTCATGGGCCATCCCAGACTCAGAGCCATGTCCCCAGAGTCAGGTGACAAATGAGGCTGGAAATACCGGGAATTAAAATTGCATGCAGGAGAAAGGAAAAAAGGGAGATACAAAAGCAACTCCTTTTCCTAACTCAAGTTGCTGATCCCCATCAATGTGCGTTGGTGCTAGTCAGTTGTCCAGAAGTCTTTGTTTCACGTGCAACAACGGATCCCTCCCACAAGGCCCTCCTAGAATGGTTTGTTACAAGACACGCCAACAAGATCAGCACAGAGCGAGAGACTCCCGAAGCTAGAGTGTGTCCTGTAAAAAAATCACGCCAGGCTTCTGTGCTCTAACCCCTGTTCTATATCCCAGGATCGTCCACACATTTTGTACCTGGTACTTTCCAGAACAACAGCAACAAGCACCACTGACTACTCCACTGAGCTCAGTGACTCTGCCCAAAGAACCATTTGAATTGTGTAAAACACAGTTAAGATGTTTATATTCTTCGTTCAACAGAATTTACAAACCCCCTTAAATGAGGGGCAAAGAGATGGCAATTTGACGATGCAAATCTCTGATTCTGGTATAAGGAAAAAATGCAAGAATGATCAACTCTGTGTGATGAAATTTAGCAAGCTGACACCTTCAATAAATTCATATCCCTCCTAGGATAAAAATCACTGGCCAAAACCCATTTCGCTACAGTTTTCCTTTCCCAAATGAAGAGGATGGGAAAAAGGCTGCGAAAGGGAAACTCATTCAAAAACAATTTCTATAAAAGAACAAACAGAAACATATAATATTTTTGAGAAGGTTTTTTTTTTGGTTTTTTTTTTTTTTTTTTTTTGGTTCCACACCCAGTGTGGAGCCCAATGCGGGGCTTGAAATCATGACCCTGAGATCAAGAGTCAGATGCTCAACCGACTGAGCCACTCAGGCACCCCGGTTTTGTGTGTGTGTTTTTAATGAGAAATATCCATCATTAAATGTCTAAGTGATTTTGCTGGTATGTGGAAAGAAAGAGCAAGCCTCATTTTCTGCCTCTCCCAATATCTAAAAGGAGCCAATAAGGGAGAAGAGCCTACAGCTAAGGAATGACTGTGTTTTCTGCTTCCTGCGAATGGACTGGAGCAGCTTTGGGTGGTGGCCACCCCTGATTGGCAATGGTACACGTCTGCTTGTGCCAATAACGCCAATCATTTGTGGTGATGTGTCCACTGGAACTCAAAGTTTATTTGGTGAATTCAGCCCTATTTTGGACATGGCCATTCTAGTCTCTGCCACTGCATTTAGGGAGACTGGATATCTGGAGTTCTGCTTCAAAACAAACCACCATTACCGATTATTTGTAACTGGGAAAAGAAAGAAAGGAATGGGGGCCTATGACACAAGTCACCTTCACTTAATTATGCCCCCTCTCTCACTCACACAAAAACACACACAGTGCACACCTTTTATATTCTAGACTTTTCTTTTCTGAAATTCCCTTTGAGAGCGGTTTGCGGCTCTCTGATTTCTCTGCCTCCTTTTTTTGGTAAGGCCCATAGAGGAGTTGATTCAATGGCACTGCTGGCTTGGTCTGGTTCATCCTCGCTCTCCTTGCAGCAAAGTCATCTTTCTCAAGATCAGGCCGCCGACATGCAACTTCCTCTTCTGACTCTGAATCTTTGCCCCGTTGGTGGGTCAGGAAAGGGTTTCCTTTGTGAAGGTTAATGTCATGAACAGCTTCTTTCTCATTACTTAATTGCTTGTGACTGATGGAGCAAAATTAAAGAGAACCCTCCATGTGATCAGACCAAATATTCTTTTAAATCCCCATCTCCAGACACACACATTGTGTTGTTAGTGAAAGGTCTTCTCGGTATCGTTAGTTTAGATGACAGCTGTTTGCTATTTTAGTCCAGGGTTGTAGCATAGTTAGAGTGGGTTTTAAAACCTTGAATTTAACCAGCTACTAGCAATGCTAAAAAGTCATTTAATTGACAGGGCCCCATCAGCATCAGCAATGCAGGATCCTAAATGGCTCTGAGAAGGACAATCCAAACTCTTGCCATGAAATTGGAAAGAGTAGATAGTTTTTGGTTGTTCTTTTTTCTTTAGAACATTAGCAATGCACCCAACAGGTACACAATTTGTTTTTGAGTGACAGGGCAACAATCTGAGCCACCAAGAAACTGATCTGGGGGAAAGCTAATGCAGGCAGCTGTGTGTGACAGCAAACCTAGACTATGTATCCGATCGCAAAGTGTGAGGAAGGTCTCTCTGCAGAGCTGAGCTAACCTGAAGCATCTGGAAGACTTTATGACTATTCACAGGATGGACCCGGGGCATAAATGCTTCTTTTGCCCTGCACCTCCCCACGAGCAGCTCTGTATTCGATCTTCTACCCCAACAACTGTCCACCTCTTAGCTCTTCTTCATCATATGTTGGATGTCAAGTAAATTGTGACCAAACATTTTGCCAAAATAGCTAAAACAAAAATCAATACTTTGTGCTATTTCCATTTTCAAAGAGATATTAAAGACTTTTCAAACTTTCAAATTCCTGAATGCAGTTAAATGGTGGAATATCAGGACTCTTCACTTAGTTTTGTTTTTTGCTTTCGTTGGAGGCGTGCGGGATAGGAATAGGGTCGAATGTGTCCATCTGGGATTCATACAAACTCCTCTCCCCCTGCTCATAGGCTCAGCCTTGCTTCTAAGTAATAATAAAATGTTAAAACTTTTAAAAATCATTATCTTCTCGTTTCATAAAGATAAGTAAATAAAATATCTTGACTCCTATTGCTCACCTACTTGGTATCCAATTTCTAAGAGAAAATTAAGAGTAAATTCTTCATCCCCAAAGGACAACTCATCTCAGAAATGAAGAAGGAGGAATTAGCCTAGCTAGGAGTAAAATGAACAATGAGACTCTTATACCCTGATCAAGCAGGCCACCTGCTTTCTGCTACCCTGCTCCATACTGCTCCTGAGGGGGCTACATCTTAAGACTATAGCAGGCCCTCACTCCATCTGACTTTTTGGAAAATCAAATCATCACTAATCATGCCCAGAAAATTCCTTCTTCTCACTGCTGCCATTGTCCTCAATAAAAATTTAAAATACAGAATTTGGAAGTGGTTGGCAGTGCTTTGCTCCCCAAATACATTTATTTCTTAAAATATGAAATCCTGCCCTTTGAGTTGCACACCTGACTCCCAGGGTCCTGCCTGGCCCCTCCTGAATGATGCTCATGCTCCTCCCCACCTCCTTAGCCAACGCATCTGGCAAGTACCAACTGGTGTTGGTTGACTATAGCCATAAGAAAGGCCAATGGAAATCACAGGCCATTGAATTCGTGTCTTCAAAAAAGCATTATTTAAAAAGCACAATGTTAATGACAAAGAAAGTGGCTAACAATTATTGAGCACGCACTATTGGCTGGAATTCCTTCTAAGTGTTAGCTCATTTAAACCTAATACCAACCCTGCAATGTTAGTGTTATTAGCATCACCATTTTAAGAGAGTAGAAACTAGGTTCTAGGTTCAGAAACTTGCCCAAGGTCAAAGTGCCAGGGCTTAAGTTAAAATTCACACCCAGGCTGTCTGGCTCCAGGGGTTCTCTTCTAACCACTATACTGTGCGTTAAGCAAAAAACCCAGCCAGGAAGAGTATTGAAAGCAGAACATCATATAAAAAATAAGGCATTATCATGACTATGGTAGTAGGAGAAAGAAAAGTATTTTAGTTCCTAAATAAAGGGACCTTGTGAGTTGTGCTTAGGCCGGAGTTGTGATTTGCATTGCTGGTCACAGACAGCAATGTTCTGCTAGGATTAATGATAGCAGAATGCTAACTAATCATACCTTACAATGCTTGCATGGCACTTTACAGTTTACAAAGCGCTTTCAAACTCATTATCTCATCTCAGCTGATCCGACTCCAAGTTCAGGCGGGGAGCGGACCCCTAGCTGGAACCTTGTACGTTCAAAAGCAGCACTCTTTTCATTTTTTGACCAGGGGTCTTGGGTTACCATCTCCCCCTCAACTCAGGCAGAATTCTTTAGAATAAAACATATGCATTTATGCAAATGACCATGCCAATTTGTGATGCCAATTTGAGCAGGGAGAATCTGGTGTTCTCTGGATCACAGGAGCCCAAGCCCTGCTACAGATTCCCCGGGGTGTTTCTTTTTAGGCTAAATGCCCAGCGTGGCAGCACTTGTTTCAAGCGATCTCAATTTAGATGTGTGGACTTAAAAAAAAAAAAAGACGGTGAAGAAAGCTTTCT
Organism: Neomonachus schauinslandi; assembly: GCF_002201575.2. NCBI lineage: Eukaryota > Metazoa > Chordata > Mammalia > Carnivora > Phocidae > Neomonachus > Neomonachus schauinslandi. Next base: position 169,319,336 of record NC_058404.1, read on the forward strand.
GTATCACTGGCCACTGAAAGCCACTCCCTACCCACTTGGAAAAAAAGAAAAAAAAAAAAAAAACGGTCATAATGCCTGATTTTCCGGTACTTGCTTGAATCCTGTAAATTCAGAGTTTCAAAGCAGACTCAGAAAAAGAGGGGAAAAAAGATAATAACACAAAATCTGAACTGGTACTTTTGGCCATGCAGTAATACTTACGGTGTATAAGGTAGATATAAAAGATTGTGTTCACAGGTATCTAGTTACTGAAATTTTTAAGTAACCTGTTACAAACGTGCTTTTCTTTTTCCCTTGAAGGACCTTGAGGGCCGTCTGTTGTCAAGCTTCAGTATGTTCTACTTCAGTTTTCAACAATTACAACTCTCTGAGCAGCTAGTGTATTTCAGATACGCTAACCTTCCTGACAACCCTGTGAGCTAGGAATTCTCATGTCTACTTTGTAGAGGAGAATACTGAGGCTTCTAGTTCCAGTCATCTGAATTTAGGTAAATAAAGTGAATTTCAGGGGCAGACTCAGGTTATCTGGCTTGATATTCATGCGGGAGGTTTGAGGCTTTGATTTTTTCGAGCCATTCATAGATGAGTCACTTTGGGAAGAAGGGGCTGCTCTTTGGGCGCAGCTCGCAGCTTCGCTCAGAAGCAATACGGTTCAACGTGAAACGAGACAGTCACTGATACAGGACACCCATGGAATTCCCAGACTTGTCCCATCTCTTCTCTCCATCACCATGATTCCTGGGTGTGCTGAGTTAACTTAATGAGGCTCCCCACTCATATCTTGTGGGGAGCATGGCTTCCAGCATGGCTTCCAGCCTTGCAACTGCGTCCAACCTCATCTAAAACAGGCAAAGCTATCTTGGTAGGAGAGGTTATGGGCTCGAAGCAGGTGAGGGGGAAGAAAAAGCTCTTGGCTCAAAGTTATAGGTTTCAAAGTGAATGAGATAATGATTGAAACGAAGGAAGAACTGGCATTTTCTTTCACCCCTTTTCCCTTGGTAACACACAAGCAACCAGCTCAGACTGGCAGCCAGTCTGTTCTATTGAAAGAAACTGGGCTCTCCTGGGAATGTCAGGGGCAACACCAGAAACCTCCTGGCTCACCCACTGCCCACACAGTGCGACCACAACCAGAGTCACAGAGGCTCCTGCAAGCTATGTGTCTGTCTGCTCCCGATCCCCAAGGGTCTGTTCAGCAACAACCAGGGACACAGGAGTCTGCTGAGCAGGGGTGTAGAGGAATACGTGTCTGGCACTTAGCTGCATCCACTCTTTCCTCTAAAGATTTCAAAAATGTCTATTGTTCCTTGGAGGGTTTTTTTGCCCTCTGTAATTAATTACCATGTGGTTGAGAAGATCCACAGACCAGAGGAAAAGACTGAGTGCTGAAACATATGAAAACAATTAGAAAAGAAGTACAGTCACGTGAAACCTATAATTCAGTTCGAAAAAGAAAAAGTTTACTTCTCCAATGGGAAACACCAAGTAAGAGAACTCAAATCTCCATGGCATTTTAATTCAGGGGAAGTGAATCTTGGTTCCCATTTTATCCTCTTAAAAACAGAAATCTTGGCTTTTTTGGCAGAGTCTCATATTTTGGGGGTAATTAAGCTAACTTAATCATAAACTAAAATAGAAGAAAAAGTAGTTTATATACTTCTTACTTCAGTGGTGACTCTAATAAATATTAAACTCCACATATTTATTAAGAAGCCCTACTTTCTGTCCCTTGATGCTAAGATACCTCCTAATATATGGTTTGACAGGAAGCTTGGGACTTCTGCGCTTCTAAACTCATGTGAAAATGGAGTACCATGCTCTCTTACTCCTTTTTATATACTGAATTAGAAATAACACAAGGAGGTGTTTGAGAATACTTGGGAAAAAACAACAGTAAAACAGCCTATAGAAATAAAGCCTTGTCCTCTGTCTGTGTACCTCCATCCCTTGCCCATGACTTTGTATGATTACCCATCTCTACAGACTCAGAATTTCCCAGCCAAGAAATGGACCACAGAACATATGTTGGGCCTCTTGCTGGGTTCAAAGATATGGAAGCCAAAATTCATCTGGATGGCAAAGACAGGAGATGGAGATTAAATGTTTTAAGAGACATCAGCATATTTACATATTTTATATTCTTATTTTTCAGATACCAAGAAGCCTTTTCATCTTTATGTGTTTCATTCCAGTTAAGCTACTTTCTGCCACATGAAAACCAGGATAAACTTAGCATGACTTTCAACTCTGATGAAGGCTACAGAAAGTAAATGACAGGGACACAGATAGGCCAGGCTAGTGACACGGGATGTATAAACCCTTTATAGAGAGCTAGCAGCTGAACAATCTGCCAACAAATGAATTCTGGGTGTTCGGAGACACAATGTCACATTGCTGTTGGGCACATTCTCTGGGAATATGCAAAATTTTCCTGAACCCAATTTTAAATGTTAAGCCAGAAGATCTCAGGTGTGATGATCTTAACAGACCTGAGAATTTCTGCTTAATAGAGCTAACTTGGATGAAATATGTAAACAACTGAGCCAGATGACAGGAAATGTGGACGGGAGCAAAGTTTTCCATATAAATATAATATTCATCCATCAGAATTACATTTGTAAACTAACCATGATTCTAGGTTTGTGCACAGAATGGGAACTATGATAAAAGATTTCAATATTTCATTACAAAATAAACCTCACAGTCACTGATACAGGACACCCATGGAATTCCCAGACTTGTCCCATCTCTTCTCTCCATCACCATGATTCCTGGGTGTGCTGAGTTAACTTAATGAGGCTCCCCACTCATATCTTGTTGCTCTTTTGGATACTCTGAAGATGATATAGAGATTCCTTGAAAAATTAAAAATACATCTGCTATATGACCTGGCAATCTCACTTCTGGCTATTTATCCAAAACAATTGAAGTCAAGATCCCTAAAAGATAGTAGCACACTCCCATGTTCACTGCTATACTATTCACAATAGCCAAGATGTGGAGACAACCTAAATGTCCACTAATGGACGAATGCAAGAAAATGTGACATTTATATATAATGGAATATCACTCAGTCTTTAAAAAGAAGAAAATTCTGCACTATGTGATAATACAGATGAACCTTGAGGACATTATGTTACGTGAAATAAGCTAGTCACAGAAGGAAAAATACTGCACAATTCCTCTGTATGTGATAATACAGATGAACCTTGAGGACATTATGTTACATGAAATAAGCTAGTCACAGAAGGAAAAATACTGCATGATAGATATGCCATATCTAAGAGTCAAATACATAGTATCAAAGAATAGAATGGTGGTTGCCAGGGGCTGAGGGAGGGGGAAATGGGGAGTTGCTAATCAATGCGCATAAAGTTTCAGTTAGGCTGGATGAACAAATTCTAGCGATCTAGTGTACAACATCATATCTATAGTTACCAAAACTCTTTTGAACAATTCAAGATTTGTTCAGAGGGGAGATCTCATGTTAAGTGTTCTTACCACAGTAAAATGGATTTTTTTTAAATGGGAAAAGGTGGCACAGCATATGGAAGAAGAAACCTGAATAGCCAATACACATATTATAATATTCAACCAGATTGGTAATTATAGAAAAATCAATCTTTAAAAATGAGATTCATTTTAACCAAGCGGAGTTGTAACTTTTGAAAATGATAATAAAACAGAAAAAAAAAATACCACGGTGTCTTCAGTAAATTTTAGCTTAAAGACTTCTCAGATGTGATAAAAACGAAGTTATGTGTGTCAAGGATATTAAGATTAAAATTTTTTTGTAAATTCATACTCTTACCTATAACACCTACTCCCACTGGGCCCTAAATTTGAAAACAGAAGGAAAAGTCTGAAAAATGAAAAGTGGTAAGGGGATACTATTCATTTTTGTGTTCTCAGCATCGAGCTTATTCTCTGATACAAGTAATACTAAAATGATGTTGAAAAAATATGTGTCTGATAAGGTCTCTGTACCAAAATTTATAGAATATCTGGATTTGATTTTGTTTTTTATGATTCTATATTACTCTCTATTATCTCAGAAAAACAGAGAGCTGCTTGGAACACAAGCACAATTTTATGGTAGAGTTTTCTAGAAGCACATCTATGTTTAGGATAGATATACTTATCTGTGAGATACCACAGACAGGGAAAAAGTATACCCTTGGGGTTTTTGTTTTTGTTTTTTAATCAATACAAAGCTACTCTAGAATTAAATACATATAAGTCAATGCTGGAACTTTCAGTTTAAGAACTAGACCATATAGCTCTAACCACATTTGGAATTGTACAGAGAAATGGAAAATGTTCTGTTAAATGTGTGGGAGGCAGATGTGGTACTGTAGTCTGAACATTTGGATCTGGCCACCAGGTCAGCGGTAACTAGCTCTCAGACCAGCAAGTCACTTACTACCACTGATCCTCAGTTTACCCTTCTTGAAAATGGGTACATCACCTACTTCTCCCAATTAAATGGAACAGCAGGTGGCAACGGAATTTCAATTATCAAACTGTTATGAATTTTAAATTGTCAAATAAATTTTGGTCTCACTATGATTTGTTAGGAACTTTGTGATTATTATATGAGAAAAATTAAGCAGCTTCTCAAAACACTACCTAAAACTGTAGAACTATAGTTTTCTGTGGCTTGGGCTGCTGAAGGTTTCCATCACACATGTAATATGAAGTCAGCCGTGCTGGATGCTGGTGCCCTTGTTACACTTAAGAGTAGGAATTACTCCGTTCTTTGTTTTTGAATCACAGTGCCTTAGGAAACGAGTCAAGTAAGTGCGATCTTACCACTCCCTTGGGACAAAGAAAGTAAGTGGGTTTTTGTAAGCCAACCACTCTTTCTAAAGAGAGTGCTCCCCATTTCAAAGGAACGATTTTCCAGTGATGTGTCAAGTAAGGTAAGAGCCATTTAGGAGTAGTGTGAAAATTAACAAGCCGCAAACAACTGAAAAATAAAATGTTATTGCTAGGTGAATCCCGCAGCCCACAAATGACTGACCACTAATCCTTGACTAGGACAAGGTCTAATCAAGCAGCAAGAAGCTCACTCTTCACCTCCATTTAGAACAACCAAGTTCTTGGTGGAGACACGCCCCTGCAAAGACTCGCAGCTGTCTACTTGCTCGAGGAGGAGAAGCGGGGAATCGAGCTGCAAAGGGGAAACAGGATGGAAACTCCAGCAAGCCAGGCAGATTCCAAACCCCAGGCATGACCAGAGGCGGCCAGGCCAGCCTTCGGCCTGCAGAGCTAACCTGGCAAAGCGCTGTGCCGCAGGCATGACCTTGATTCCAGCTTGTTCTAGCCTCCGGCGCTTTTGGATTTCAACGGCATCTTTTTCTTCAGACTTGGGAGCTGGTGCCTCCACAGCCCCCTCTGGAGGAGGCTGCTCCTGGCCACTGCCAGTGGGCAATTCTAACCCACCATCAGAAGGCTTCCCACCAGGATCCACTGGGCCGACTGGGTCCTCTTCACAAGGAGACCCCACTTCACTTCCCTCTTCCTCTATTGTTTCAGGACAGCTAGTGAGTTGGACAACACGGTTTACCAAACTAACAGTCTGGGCTGGGGAGCAAGCCATACGTCATTTCCTGGTCATTCTGATATTATTTTTCACTTAAAAAAAAAATGTCATAGCATGCAATATGATCCTGGTAACGCGAAGAAAGTTAAATGCGGCCATTAATTTGTTAATAAATATGATGCATCATAATCTTAACAGTAAGAGCTACTTAAAAATTGATATTGAAAGGCAAAAAGCCTTTTCTGCTGGAAAGGTAAAAGTCATGTTTGATTCAATCATCAAAACTTTCAATAAAATGTTTATTCGATGAAATTCATAGATAATAAAGGTGGATTATTAGAAATAAGCATGCAGTGATCAGGGTGGTTTTGCTCAAAGGATTAGACTGGACCATAACTTTCTTTTATTGGACTAGAAGGTTCTTGAAGGCAGGGACTCTACCTTATTTACTACTGGGTCCCTGGTGCCTAAAAGACAGCGCCTAGCATGTAGTAGGTGCTGAATAAATACCTGCAGACTAAATGAATGCATAAATATAAAGACATAATCAGAGTTTAGGGGAAATCCCTGCTTGCTTCTCTAAAGAGATGAGCAGTTCAATGTATCGTCCATTGACTAGGAGTTTCTCCAAGTGATTCTGAAGCCTGTTTCATGCATCCCTGACATACTTGAGCTTGTATCTAGATAATCACGTATCTAGATTTAAGAAAAAGACTTCTTGCACAGAGATGTGGCTTTCTGCACCTAATTTAACAGGAGTGGGAGTCAGGCAGTCTCCTCAGAAAGACGTGGGTGACAGATCTGCTCTCCATGTCCCCTCACTAGAACTGGTTTCAAAAATCTGCTCATTAGACAAGGGATCTGTTGAGTACCACTGTGTGGCAGGCACTGTTCTCGGTGCCTTCATGAAGCTTAGATTCTGTCATTACAATCTCTCTCCAAAGAGCTGTCTTGCCCACTGCCATTTGTAATCTTTTTTTTTTAATAAGATTTTATTTATTTATTTGACAGAGAGAGACACAGCGAGAGAGGGAACACAGGCAGGGGGAGTGGGATAGGGAGAAGCAGGCTTCCCGCGGAGCAGGGAGCCCGAAGCGGGGCTCGATCCCAGGACTCTGGGATCACGACCTGAGCCGAAGGCAGACGCTCAACGACTGAGCCACCCAGGCGCCCCTGCCATTTGTAATCTGACGTCGAGGTTCTGGAATGGTTATCTGAGCTCGATCGTGTGCTGGAGCTGTGTGGTCCCCTCACCGCTAATGCGCAAGCCAGGATGGGGGCAGCATAGCTCAGGGCTTACCTGAAGGGCCTCTCCCCACCCAGGGGGGAGGTGGCAGTACTCCAGCTCTTGCGATATTCCTCTCGCTCTGCTTTCTTCTTCCTCAGAGGAGCGGGGACGTAGGCCGTCTGATTGCTTTTGTTCGGGAGGTACTGGTTAAAAGGCACTGCTGATTTCGGCTCACCGTGGGAAGTCCGCCTCGCAGACATGTCATCCTTCTTCACGTCTGGCAGCTTCCGATGTGGCAAGTCGGATTCCGAGTCACTTCCTCTCCCTGGGGAAGAGAGGATGGGTGCTGAAAATGTGCGCGGGGGTAGCTGAACAGTTCCCGATGGCGAGTGTGCTGTATTAGGGATGTGGTTAGATCTGTGGGTGCTGGGGATTCCTTCCTTAAATTATTCACTTAACGAATCTGAAGTATCCGTCTAAATTAGTCTGTTCTGGGAAAAGCTCCGAACTCAAATCAGAGGGAAAAAAATTCAATTGAAAAAACAGAAGTAAGCCTAATTGTATCTGAGAACTACGATTCGCAATGCAGTTGCAGCAGAACTAGAGGCTGCTCAGATTCTGCGACTCTGCAAAGAAAAGACATGAATCAACCGATGGAGTTTCTACTGAACACCTGCTATTGCGTGTCTTACACTGTGCTAGATATTCACACAAATAAGAATTATAAAGGATTCTGTTCTATAGAGGAGATGTCATAAAATGACATTTTTGTCTTGGAGGTACCTTTAACAATCCATGAAACACCTGGAGAATATTAGTTATCATCAAGGGGCAAAGACGGCTAAGAACAGGAATTTGGAAAATGGCAGATTTAGATTAGACCAAGGGTTTGCCTTCCAGGAAGTGGTTTGAGTTACAATAAAAGCATATTCCTTTATATCAGAGCCCTTCCTGGTACCCATAGCTGAAGGCCATCTTTTCTTCCTGTGAGCCCCATGGCCCAATCTAGTCTTTTCTTCGGGCACATTACCCTTTCGACCTTGTATTCTGAGAACAAGGGCTTTACATCATTTACAGCACTGATCACAGCGTCTTTGCACCCAGTGGGCATCCTCAAATTATCTGAGGAATAAATGAATTGGTTTGGCTTAAAGAGCGTTTTAGGCAACGCAAGAGAATTCAATGTTGCCAAATCAGTTTTGGGGGGGCAAGAGCCCCAATAATTATCTTGTATCCCTGTTTCCTGAGTCTCATCTCTCTCAATTGGTAAGATCTATGAGAGCGAAGCTGTCATTAAAACAAACACTACTATTACAGAGGCCGCCATGTGAGAGTTGGTTGGAAACTCTTCATCAACGAGAGGATCAGGAATAGGTTATTCAACTTCGTTGACAGCAACTAAAATTTACTTCTTTACATTTGTGAAAAGAGCCTTCAACTGAGTCAAGAGATGGGGCAGCCTAGCCAACTGGGCAGTGCACAGGGTCTTAAGCCAGATCTACTTTGTTTTGAGCTCCGCCACTCACTAGCTGTGAGACTCTGCAGTTGTTAACTCACCTCTCGAAGCCTCAGTTTCCCCAATCTGCAAAGTGAGTTTAATAACGCCACCTACTTTGTAGGGCTTTTGCGAGGATCGCATACATGTAAACTGTTGGTATAGTACTTGGTACAGGGTAAGTGCTTGATAAATGCTGACTACTCTCGATGTCATCATAGTTCTCGACCTGTCGCTACTGAGCTGTGGGCTCCTAGGCTGGCTCTATCACACTTGCCTGTCCTCTTCTGTAAAAATTAGAATGAAATGATTTGCCCTGGAGATTAAATGATTTAATGGCTTTTAAAAGACTTTACAAGTTAACAGCATTGACCATAAACAAGTCGTTCATTGTTGCAGGATGAAATAGGCAGTTTATGAATTATTCATCGCACTTGCTTTCAGCCTCCCTTCTGAAGTTTTGACCGTTTCAGTACTTGCTGGTTTTTGATTCATAACTTAGCACCTTCCCACCCCAAGTCTTTCATCAATGGTATCCACCTGTCTCAGTGTCCCAGTGGAACGTTTAGAGGCCCCGTGAAATCTTTATAAACAAACGCTAACACTGCCTTCCCTTGCCAAACTCTTAGATTTGTTTTCTGATTTAATATTATCCCCATTTTACAGAGGTGGAAACAGAGGCTCAGAGACGCAGAAAGAGCCCCTTCCACATGGCTGGAACGTAATGGCTCAGGACTCCCAATTTCTTTCTCCAGACTCCAATCCAAAGTTCCTTCCTCTGTGACGAACTTCTCTTGGAGAAATGTCCTCTGCTTAAAGCATCCTGACTAGGGGAAGCACTACACTTTCTCGAATAAACGAATGAAAGAAAATGATTCTTCAATCATCTATGAAGGCTTAGTAATGAATTAAGAGTTGTCTCCATTTTCTAATGTCTAAAATCCTATCATCTATGAACCTTCTTTGTGTACAGTATCTAAAAACATATTATCTGTAATAATCTCAGTGAAAGTCTCAAAATAGGTTGTTTAACAAATACACAGATCACCCTTTTCCTTCCCACAATTACTCTTTGATAAATGTCTTCAACAGACAGTGCAAGGAAAGTTAATTTGCAGATGCCCTGAGGCAGAGTGACTCAGTTGAAAGAAGTGCAGTTTTCTGGACTTAGAGGCCAGGCTCTAATTTCGGCTCCATCCTACTAGCTGTGTAGCTCTGCGAAATTTAAACCCTCCGTTCCTCAGGGTCCTCATCGGACACATGGAGATGTTAAGGCAGCTCTGACAGGTATTGTGAGGATTCAAGAAGATGGTGCAAAGCACCTAGGAAGTGGCTGGTACAGCACACCCTCAGTAAATGCTAGAATCCTTATCAAAGGCCAGGACTTCCAAAGAGTTTGACTTCACCCCGAAAACACAGATATATATACTAGGGTGGCTTCGCTATTTATACCCAAAGTTAGGAAATGACAATGCAGCACATGATGATGATGATATTACTTTATCAAAGTCTGAGTCTTCCTTCCCAGAGGGCTACATTTCTCCCCTTTCCAGTAACTGGAGTGGGGGGGGGGAACGTTCTTTTTTCCCCATATTTTGGCCATATACACCCCTAGCCCTTGGCTTTCTCATCTCCCTCTACCACCTTAATTTCTTTCATTCCTTATTTCTCTCCCTCAACTCCTCTTTTCTATAAAAGAACACTCATTTAACAAAATACATCATATTTCTAACTATGTTCTTAATTTTAAATGCATCTGAGTAGAAAGGTTTATGTTTCCTCTTCAGTGAGGTCCATTAAGTGGCCTCAGGAGGATGCTAGCAGAGGTGAGGGGAGGAACCGGGACCTGTGTAGCAAGACAGATTGGCGGAACTAACCCTGGGGACCCACAGCATCCCAACCGGGTAGCTCTCGGGTGCAACCCATAGAATCGCGGCACCTCTTATGAGCGTGGTTCTTGATTGTCCCCACTGAATGGGTCAGTGGGCCTTGAAGATATTAAAATATTGACCCACTGTGGAACTGGACAATTTTATGCTAAGATTTTCCCTAATTGATAGTGAGTCCTTAGGAAATAAATTTTCAAGACTTAAAAAAAAAATGTTCTTCTAAATTTGAAAGTGTTTATTAGGACTAGCAATCTTATTGATTAGCATCATTAAAAATGACCATAAATTCTAATAAAACACAACACCTATTTGAATAAAATTACACTATTTTTAAAGGCAGATTTAAAAAAGTGTGTGTGTGTGTTTTAAACCTCATTAGGTCTTGATTTGTTTATAAGAACATAAGCCTGAAGGTATCAGGCTGCTTGGTGAAATCTATGTTTAAGGTGCTCTCTTTCATGGATGATGTTCTGTGAGGCTCAATTTCATATTATTCTTTACATGGAAAAATATTTATAAAAAGACTCTAGCTTATCAATCTTAATTGCTGCAAATTAAATTGTGCCTCATCACATATTAGTGCAATATTAGTAATTGGCATCTCAAATCCCTTCAAGATGTCACTCATTACAAACTCTGAGCCCCTCAAAGCTGTGACAGAATATAAAACCACTTATAAAACCAAGATGAACAAAGTAATAATTTTTTTAAAAAACAATCAAAATAAAATGAAATAGTCTGGTTCAGATATGTTTTGTGCAAGTAAATCTACCTTTTGGTTATGTTAAACTTCAGTTAGGTCACGTACTTGGCATTGTAACTTCTAATGCTGTGGATGGTACTTAAGATGTCATATAAAATTTTAGAAATGTTTTTCAAGCAGTTCACAATGCACCATGGAATTCTTTTGGAGTCACATACTATGTTGCCCTGAGGCTAATCTATTTGTTGGAAAGCTTAAGCACTAAACAAAGGCATTAGTTCAGTCATTCTAGAATTTAAAAAATTTATTAGGTAAACAGAAGTTGTGGGCAAATTAGGTTTAAGAGTTTAAGTTTTGGACTCACACTTCTTGAGGCTAACATTGTTACACTACTTAATGACAGTGATATTTGTCACTTAACAACTTGAGGACAATTACTTAACCTCTATAAGGTTCATCTGTAAAATATAGACAAGGAATGTCTCACAGCCCGGGGTGGGGTGGGGGACTAAGTCAGAAACTATGTATCTCGTACTCTGGTGCTAAGGGCTAAATGAGATGCTAGGTGTCAAGTAATTAATTCAGGACCTAAGCACACTAAATACTCAAGGATTTTAGACAGAGTTTTATAGCTGAAAGGGATCTTTCAGCCATAAAAGGGAATTTTCATCTCAGAGAGAAGCCTTAAGTCTCTAGGAATATTAGCATCAATCGAGCAATGCATTAAAAAAACAGAAACAAATAAAAAATGCCCCACTAACCTCAGTGCGTTCCTGCAAGTTTAAGTTTATATATGCCGAACCAAGCCATTTTCCCTTCCTAAAAGTACAAAGCTACAAGATAAGTGACGTAAACAGCTTCTGGAAAATATGCCTTAAATTTACATCAGGTTGCATGACCACACATTTTTAAAGAAAAATGATCAGTCCTTACAGGTGGTAGAAAATCCAGGGGATTTAAATCAAACCCAGACTCAGAACAAGCAGGCAGTCTGGGCTGTGTACATTGGGGGCCACCCACACGGCTCCAGGCAACGGCCAGCTATCATAAGCATCGAACAGATTGCCAAAAACCCTGCCAATTAAAGTGTCCTGGGCTTCAGCACCTTCCCAAGTGCGTGTAGTGCATTTCCAGCTAGCTGGAAGTTGATTCATTTTCACTTCTGCACTGTGGTACTCACACATTTCCCTTCCTCATACCCAGAGCATATAAACCTTCGGCACACTTTATGAGCTAACGGCCTGCACAGCATCTTGATTCACTGAGACCAAGGGAGGAATGATGTAACATATTTTCCAAGAGAAGAGAGGCTCACTGAGGCAGTGTTCAAACTGCTGGCAAAGCCAAGCCAAATTCTAAGGGCCACGAAAAACAACATTAAAAATGCTTTTCTTCTCCCAGTTTAGAGTTACCGGGTCCCAGCACAGTGGATCTGGAGCCCGCCTTCCGTCCACGGGTGACAAGGCAGCTCTTGTGAATGTTCAACTCTAAGACGTGCAGTGTACGAAGGCTGCAACCTACCATCGCTGCTTCCCCTGAGGACTACATCTGGTGAAGGGGTCTGCCGGGAACGGGAGCCAAAGGAATCCAGGCTGTCGAAGGAATCATCTCTGCCGTGGCGAGGGGGAGACAGGGAGTCGCTGCGCTCGGAATCCCAGCAGTCTATGTAGCCACTGTCTCGGATACTACGTTTGGGACTCTCAATGTCATCAGTCTCCTGTCCAAAAATAAAACGAAAAAGATATTACAGACACTTGAGCAACAGATGGAGAGCCTCTGATACCAGGAAAATCTAGCTCCGGGTGGTCCTCAAAAGATCCCGCGTGTGGTGTCAGGATGGAAAAAATTATGGCCGGATTATCATCCACAAGCCAACGTTGCATCCTTCCACCCTCCCTGCCTCAACTTTCCCCATGAGAAAAGCGTGCACATTTCAAATAAATAAATAAATAAATGAATGAATAAATAAATAAATAAATAAATAAAAATCCAAGTAACTCACATCCTACCACGTTTAAAAAAAAAAAAAATGGAAGGAACGAAGAATAAAAGCCTCATTAAGTTTGGATTCACAAGAGTACAGAGACCGACCAAAACAAAACTAAACACCAAAGCCTTAACCTTGACCCGTCTCTCGGAATCCATAGGCGCATGCCTGTTCTGGGACCGAGCCCCCGGGTTGGCAGCGCAATTGCTCCTGGTTACGCTAGCTGGCCAAGGCACACAGCGTTTGTTTTTGCCGCAGAATCAGGTCTGTAAAGTCTGGAGCAAGCAGCACACGTCCATCTCCTGCTACCTTGAAGGGAAATTCCTGCTCTGAAAGGGAGCTGTCTTTCGGAGGCAGAAAGTTTAAAAAAAAAAAAAAAAAAGGCAATGAAAAATATGCAAACTGCTTTTCCCGATGCCTCAGAAGAATCCAGGCATGCTTTCGCTCTCGGCCAGCCTCTGGCGCTGGGGGAGCTGAAGCGCTTGCGGCTGACCCACATGTTCGGAGCAGGGAGAACAATGGCTGTCTTTGACAGCCTGTGATTATAAATTCTTTCCAGCGCAAGCAGCACATACTAAAACACTGAAACCCCAGCAGCGGAAAGGTCAGTCAAAGCCATCCTCACCCTTGCATTAGAATAAAAGCCTTGTTCCCGCCAGTGTCGTTGCATTCATTACAATCGGCCAGGCTGACGAAAACAAAAATAACGCCGGTCACTCAAAGATAAACCTCAATTTAATCTCCTCCAGACTGTCGCTTAAAATCTGGGCTGCGGAGGATGCTGGCAGAGGGGCCCGCGCTCCTCAGCAAAGACTGGAATGTCACCCTGTGGATGTCCTGGGATGCTTGGGAAGGTCCCCTCCACATTCCCGATAGAGAGGACAAATAAACAGATATTCTCTGCATGGTAGCAATTTTGGAAACTGCCTGAACCGACTGATATGCCCACTGGAGCCCAGGCCTTTGTAGCACATGGCTTTGCCAGGTGCTTATCCGTTCTCTCCAGCGCCCCCAACGCACTCCCCAGCGGGAGGCATTCCGAAGGGCCGGCGCAGCTATAATTTGCAAGGCACACAGGGGTTTGGCCTGGAGAGAAGGGAGTGGGAGACAGGAGGGCAGAACAGAGAGAAACACCCTGCAGCCTCCAGAGGCCCTGATTAGGGCCCCGGAAGAAGAGGTTGTCACATGGCCTGGGTGAGCGCAGCCCACTTGACCCTCCAGAGGAAGGCAGAAATTCCAGTTATGGAAATTAAGGTAGTTTACTTGTAGGTCAGAAGTTCACCAAGACTTGAACAAAAGCCAGGCCTGACTAGCTGCAAAAGGAAGAACTCATCAACTAACTGAGAAGTATAGATTTAAATTGGATATGGTTCTGTATTTAATTTCTTTGGAAATGCAAGTAATAATCATGGGTTATTGATTCACCGAGGATAGGCCAAATGGCTAAAAAAATGAAGGTCACTCCTATTGAATACTTACTATGGGTCTAGGGCTACACTTGTTGCTTTTTGCACATGTATTTAATCCTCACAACCTTACAATGATGTCGTTAGCATTGTCCTCATTTTACAGAAGAGGACAATAAGAATCAGAGAGGTTAAGTAACTTGGCTGAGGTCACAGAGTAAGCAGCAAAACTGTGATTCCAACACAGGATTCCATCTCCAAATCCCAAAGGGTAAAACCTGCCAACGTCTGATCAAACTTGAGGTAGTTATAGTTGCCGCATTACCATCATCACCTCTCCAACTACGGGACATTCACTGCCTCCTTACTCTGTGAATGATGCTAATCTGGGGGATGCCCCTTTCCTAACTGCTGTTTATGCCTACATCACCAAACTATAAATACTGCAAAAGAGAAGCAGCTTAGGGTAGGTTAGGAGCTTAGGGTAGGTCTTGGAAGCTCAACTGACTGGGTTTAAATCCTGCCTCCGCCTCTCGTCATCTATATGACCTCAGGCAAGTTATTAGTTTTCTAGTCTGATTTCAGTTTTCTCATCTGTTCAATGGAGCTGATAATACCATCTATCTCGCAGGATTGCTAGGAGGGTTAAACATGTTAACATACAGAGAGCACTCAGAAGAATGCCTGATGCGTAAGTGCTCAAAAAGTGTTAGCTATGGTTAGAATTACTTCTATGTATTCATTTGGGTATGTAAATGTCAATACGTAAATCATATAGACTTTGTGAACGTAGGGAAGGACACAACCTGTATATGCACTGATCCTTCTCCATTTATATCCCATAACTAGTTGCCTTGGACCGAGGTTCCCATCAGAGAGGGCAGACCCTCGGAACCAGGTCACTCGTCATGTCTAGAAGTGACACAATTTTATGAGCTGCTTGGTGCAGCATTACAAACTGGATTTTCAAGAAAATAATAATAATCAGAAGTGCTCTTCCAAAGGCCCAAATGTCTTCCCCACCCCTACTACAAACCACAAGAGAACAGAAAGAAAGAAAGAAAAAGTCAACATGTCTCTTGGAGCATCGGCTGCTTTCTCACAGCTTGTTATGGGAAAGAAAAACAGAAAAGCCATTCTGTTCATGACTGCGTAGAAAGCCAAGAATAAAACCACGGATCCAGCAAGAGAGCAGGAAGCCAAAAGGCATGGCCAGTTTGAAGAGTGAAAAACAGGCCACCCGTGGTCACCCTTGGCCAATCTGGTCCCTTGGAACCTCAGGGTGAGGCAAGAAGTTGGTTCTTCAGCCAAAAATAAAGATGTGGACATCAGCTGGATAAGCAATTTTATTGGATTCCGTCAAGTCAACCAAAGTTAAGCTTTTGGGGGAGAACAAAAGCTATAAACCAGCACGAAGGCTAGCATGGGCCAAATTCTCCTTTGCGGGGTCTAGTTATGTCATCGATGCTTTTCATCCAGGAACCCAGGAAATTTTTGACATCTACAGAGAGCACTTTAGGGATAGGAGACAAGACCCAAATCTATCCATTGTACTAACTGCTAGTTGTTCTAATAAACGTACGCTAATGAATGCGGTGAGAACTATCAACATCTATGGTATTTTGGGATCGTTTCACTCATCTGTCCTTTTCTTATCCCTCTTTGTCAGAGATAATGAGAACCAGATAAGGTTGTGGGTGACTTACAGTATCTGAGAAACTCCAGATGCTTCTGTGTTACCACTCAACATTTTCTGCTTCCTTTGTGATTTATAAAGCAGCTAAATCCTATTCTGGAGTGTTTTAGGGTTCTGCTTTTCCAGCTTGATGACCCATCTGCACCTACCACACTCTGGCTGGGGAAGCTATTCACTCCTCGGATGTTTACCGAGCATCTTCTATGTGTCAGACACGGTCCTAATGCTGGGCACACAACATTCGGCAAAGTCAATAAATACCCTGTCCTCACGGGCCTTATGTTCTAGTAGGGAAGACAAAAGGGAAATGGAAAAACCGATAAATGAATACAAAGTTGAGAGGTAAGTACCATGAAAAAATAAGGCAGGTTAAGGGAAGAGAAGCTGATGTTGGTTGCTATTTTAGGCAGAGGTCTGTTCTTGCCCATCTCATTCCCCCGTCTTTATCCCCTTGTTCTAGTTAACACCCCTCCCCTCCTGAAACGGTAGTGCTTAGGCCAATCCTGGTACCTGTAACCCTTGGTCACAGAGACCGGGCCAGAGTATACCCCTAGGAATTTTACAGCTGGGCCTAGAAGGAAGAATTTCCTTGTTTTCTGGGCAAGGAGGTAGAACAGGTAATCCTGGAGATGCTGTTGGCCATGTTCCCTGATGCGAGGAAATCTCAAGGAGAGATAGGAAGAGGTGAGAGAGAGACACAAAAAGGAAGAGCCTAGACTGCTCACTTTCCAGCTCTAGTCCCTGAGATTCTAAGGCCACTTAGTCCCCATGATTCTTCCTTCAACCTCAACATTCTCACAGTAATGCCCCTTTGTTCCACTTCAGTGCCCCTCTGTTGGGAGACCTCCTCTGACATATCTGGGCTCACTGAAAGGCCATTGTCACTATGCTCTCAGAGATCTTTTTTTTTGGCATATAGCAACAGCAACCTACTATGAATACCTACTATGTGTCAGATGCGTCTGCTAAGGGCTCTACACATGTTACTGTACAAGTTGGTAATTTTTAGAAATATTTTTAAAAGATTTTATTTATTGATTTTTGAGAGAGAAAGAGAGAGCGAAAGGACACGAGCAGTGGAGAGAGGCAGAGGGAGAGGGAGAAGGAGTCTCCCCACTGAGCAGGGAGCCCGATTCGGGGCTCGATCCCAGGATCATGACCTGAGCCAAAGGCAAATGCTTAACTGACTGAGCCACCCAGGCACCCCTACAAGTTGATAATTTTTTACAAACATTTCTCTCACTAGAAAAATGAATATAAAAAATTTCTGGTTAGTCTCCTTTGTGAAAGAAAACATTTCAATTGCAAATTTCTTTTAGCCTGTCTCCATGCCGAAGCAATTCTAGTTGTCTCCTCAGTATCTGCTCCTTTTCTTCTCCAGTGAAAACACCCACAGGGTTTAGCTGAAATACAGCCTACCTTTCCCAAGTCTTTCCTTGCAGGTAGGTTTGGATGTGTGACCAAGTTTAGGTCAATAGGATATGAGCAGAGGAGTAGTTATGACTTAGCAGACGTGTGTTTAAAGGGAGGGCAGGGCGCCTGGGTGGCTCAGATGGTTAAGCGTCTGCCTTCGGCTCAGGTCATGATCCCAGGGTCCTGGGATCGAGTCCCACATCGGGCTCCCTGCTCCTTGGGAGCCTGCTTCTCCCTCTGCCTCTCTCTCTCTCTCTCTCTCTGTCTCTCATGAATGGATAAATAAAATCTTTAAAAATAATAATAATAATAATTAAAAAATAAAATAAAGGGAGGGCAGAGGTCCTTCATCTCCTCATCCCTCCTTTCTCCTGGCTCAGATGTGGATATGGTGGCTAAAGCTTGCACAACCATGATGGACCAGAAGGTGAGAACCCAAGGATTGAGGATGTTGGAGTAAAAGGACAGAAGGACCCTGGGTCCCTGATGATCACCTGCCCACTGCTCATGTTCAGACCTCTTTTATGTAAGTTCGAAATTAAATTCATCTTATTTAAGCCACATTTAGAGTCTTCTGCACTTCCCAGACAAACCCAATTTTAATCGATAAAATGAGATAATATCTATTCCAGATAAATTAGTATCTCTAGGCATTGGATATATCTGTGACGTTCAGATCAATTACTCTCTATTCAGAGGCATGGGAGTACCACAGTTGGCCATTTAGTTAAGTCATGCTGTGTCCAGTGATACCAAGTACTCTCTTGGGTCCTGTGATATTGTACTACGTTCACTAAAAGAAGGGAACCGCTCGCTGTTAGCAACGACAGGTCATTTCAAGGCAGCTGACGTAACAAGGGTCAGCTCAATATGGTCTCAGTAGAAGGGTTGCTGAAGAAACCATAGCTGCTTAGAGTATAGAGGAGCTGGACTAGTGATGGTAAGAAATGTCCATTGCAAGAATAAATCAGGTTCCAAGGGAATCCAGCAAAGAAAGGAACTGTGAGGCAGGGCTTTTAAACAGTTGTACAAAGATGACCCATGGGTGGCTCAGTCGGTTGAGCATGCGACTCTTGATTTGGGCTCAGGTCATGATCTCAGGGTCATGGGATCAAACCCCACATCGGGCTCCCCGCTCAGCATGGAGGCTGCTTGTCCTTCTCCCTGTGCTTCTCCCCCTGCTTCTCTCCCAACTCGTGATTTCTCTCTCTCTCTCTCAAATAAATAAATAAATAAATAACTTAAAAAAAAAGAGAGATGACCCATGTATCATTATTCAAATCCGAATTTAATATAAAAAAATAAGCATTCAAATTTCACAAATCAGACTAAATCTTACCTTTGTACTTGCTCTAAGAATAGAGTTACATGAAAAATTAAAGGACCCACGAGAGTAAAAAGTAAGAAACAGTGTATTGTGTGGGTGTGTTCAGTTTATTTTTAAAGGAATTTAGCTTAAAGGACTTTGTTTATATGCATAACAACCAGTATGAAAGCTTTGTCCATTTACAAAATACATGAGCCAGATCGGCACAAGCCAAATGGGAAGAACTGTTAGGACCATTATTTTTAATTTAAAGAAAGAAGGATAAATTATTAGAAAGGTGGAGCACATTCTTGTTTTCAGTATGAAAAGAAAGTCTGGGGCGCCTGGGTGGCTCAGATGGTTAAGCGTCTGCCTTCAGCTCAGGTCATGATCCCAGGGTCCTGGGATCGAGTCCCGCATCGGGCTCTCTGCTCCTTGGGAGCCTGCTTCTCCCTCTGCCTCTCTCTCTCTGTCTCTCATGAATAAATAAAAAAAAAAAAAAAAGAAAGTCTGTAAAGCGGGGAATGTCTCTCAAGGTCTCATTAGTGCATTTCGTTTGCATGTTAGAGAAATGAGGAAGGGCAAGGCCTGGACTATTTGTGCTACGATAGGGATCTTATCCAAAATCCACGGATGTGACAACTGAGCCTCATCCACTCACTAGGCTGGCTGGGTGGGCCTGCCTGAGTGCAGTCCTATATCCTAGGACTTTGGGTGAGTTCCTGTACATTGCTGAACCTTAAAAAGGAACACACAGGCAGACATACATAATACATCCCCCTGTTTCTTTGACAAATTCCTACCTTAAGTCAGTCTTTCCCATAACCAAATAAACAAATAAAGCTTTAAATACTGTAAAAAAAGAAGTCTTCCGAATTTCCAGGTCACCCAAATACAATGGCCGTAAAATGCACATCTCCGCAGAGAATGCTTCTAATTTGTCAGGGCCCGTCCAGGGTGGATGGCCAGGCAAGAGCTTGGCAGACGTGACTTCACCCATACCAAGGCCGTGACGGGTAAGCAAAATGACCTTTAGGACAAATGCAGAGCAAGTCTTCATTTTTGTATAATACTGTATTGTTTAATTCAGGTGTTATTCCCTCAAGAAAACAAGTGCAGAGCTCTCTGGCATACAAAGCCACATGCTGACAGATTGCATTTGCTCTTTTGGAATTAAAGTTGGAGAGAACTCAGACCTTCCATTCTCTGAAGGCTATAAAAGTTCAGGTAGGCATGGGACACACAAGGCAAAGACCGCATTGGTAAGTCAACTAGTCCTTTCCTGGAGGGCAGGACATCTCTGTTCTGTGCAATTTCACCCCGGTGAACTGTTAAGGATCTTAAAAAGAAGCAAATGTGGGACGCCTGGGTGGCTCAGTCGGTTAAGCATGGGCCTTTGGCTTGGGTCATGATCCTGGGGTCCTGGGATCGAGCCCCATGTCGGGCTCTCTGCTCAGCAGGAAGCCTGCTTCTCCCTCTGCCCCTCCCCCTACTTGTGCTAAACAACATCTAAAAAAAATGAAGTAAATGTGTTAATTTCCCATCTTATATTAACCTCTTGGGATAAAGAAGGAAAGTCAAGGGGCGCCTGGGTGGCTCAGTCGGTTAAGCATCTGCCTTCGGCTCAGGTCATGATCCCAGGGTCCTGGGATCAAGCCCCGCATCGGGCTCCCTGCTCGGTGGGAGGCCTGCTTCTCCCTCTCCCACTCCCCCTGCCTGTGTTCCCTCTCTCGCTGTGTCTCTCTCTGTCAAATAAATAAATAAAATCTAAAAAAAAAAAAAAAAGAAGGAAAGTCAAGTTACCTTTCTCATCTGAGCCAGCAAGCCTTCAAACTCCTTCAGGTTCAGTGTCGTGCCGCTATAGGACGCCGAGCTATTTGCTGCTTTTCCCAGCCAGTAAATGGTAACTAGTACCTGTGAAACAAAACCAGGCACAAGAGCAGGAGAATTTTCCTTCAAGAATGACTTTTAAACTAAGGAATCAATAGTGCCCCATCAAGAGGAAAGCCGGAAGGAGAGAATGTGACACTGATTTACAAAAACCACCATCCATGAGGTATCCATTAAATGTGAAATCATTTTAATAAGAACCCAATGCTCTATTAGTCAACACAAACATGATTCGGTAGTTAAAAGAAAGCTCCAGTTCTAGGAAATTTTGGTTGTAAGAAAATGATCTTTAAGACAGCAAGAAGGAAAAATAAATCCTCCAAAATCATTTTTCGGTAATAAAGGTAGAAAGTGAAAATTTTCAGAAACTCTGGCGTCTTCACCCAGATGAGCATGAAATGGGTTGTCAAATCCTTTTGAAAGAGATGCTTTTAAAGGCTTACAATTCCTACTTGTGGGCACAGAGGCAGAGATCCAGGTTAATTAGTGGTTCCCAGCACAAGAGAAACAGCATATATCTAACTGAAATCAGAAGAAAGCAAAGTAATGAAGAGTACGATCTTCAGCTACCTAGCGTTGGCGTAGAGTTAAATTCCTATTCCTCGGAGATGGGAAATTTTTAGCCTGGACAAAATTACTGCCAACTAAATAACCTTGGGTGCTTACAAATGTCCATGAATGTTCAATGGTCTGAAGCTACAGTCCTCGGTTCATTTTTTTCTGTCTTTCCAAAATAACTGTGCAAAAAGCAAATGCTCTATACAGTGATTTTTCCATAAAGCCCAGAAGGCTGAAGGTGAGCTCCTTAAAGCTGAATTCTTTGGATCTGAAGCTTACAGAAAAGCTATGATTTTATTTTCACATTTGGTCTTATTGCTTCAATCAGGCGGGGAAGTGCTGGTTGTACCCTGCTTCCACTTGCTAGATCAGGAAAGATATGTGTACATGGTTCCACATGGCAACACGCCCAAAATATGGTTGTGTGTATCAACGCTATGACGTGATTCGGTTTTCTACCTCTGTGGGAAAAGCGCATGTCAGGAATCCTTCAAGGCTTCCAGAGAGTCTTTTTAACATTGATTGCTTACAAATAAATTTCCAGAGAACAGACAATTCCACATGTCAGGACGTTAACTAGGACCATAAAATAACTAATGTGTGCTAAGAGTACGAGGCCATTTTGGAAGGTGTAGTAGGAGAAACATGGAACTGTGTTGTGTTTCAGATTACGGGTTTTCTGATTTGTTTAAGACTGCCTGATGAAAAATGGCATATATCCCTAGTTGTATAGAGGAAGAAAAGGAAGACAAGAATGAAAATGTCAATCAAATGTAATAGCACCCTGGAAATTAAAAAAAAGGAGGGGTCGGTCACAGCTAATTTTAAATTTTATATGCAGGAAGTCATTTTTTTACATTCCTCAATTTAAACTTAAAATAAAAGGACACTAACATACTTGCTCTTTGAAAATAAGATCCAGTTCCAAAAAGTTGATTTTGGGGAAGTACTAATAAAAGCTCAAAACATTAATAAGAAAAAAAAAATAGAAAAAGTGCAGGCCCATGACAGTCAACAAGAGTTATATTATGCTGATCTTTTCCCTAAAAAATCGTGTCCAACTACTTTATTTAATAATCCCACCTGTGCCAACTGACAGAAAGCAACTGATATTAGTGCCGAGACAGATCATCTTGTGTTTAAGCAATGGAATTACAGAGCGCAAGCTTTCATTTATTTACTTCTAGAACGAGCCCTTGTTAATTACAGAGACCTCCCCCCTCTACAATTTGTGTTTCTGTCACAGTGATCGATCGACTGTTCCATCAGAGACACCTATACTCACTCGTTTGCTGAGGACTCTTCCCAGCAAGGCATACGAGAGTCACTGAACTTAGGAGCTACATTTTACACTTGAGCCATCAAAGTGAGAAGGAAAAACGTTTTCAAAGCGAAGTCAAAACACTTACATTTTTCAGTTTCCTACTGTAATCGAGGCTCCTAATGAAGGGAAAGGAAAAAAAAATCTGGTCAGAATGGCAATTGCTTCATGATCATCCCTTAAACACCTCTAAGATGTATGTGAAGCTAACAAATATAATGGAATCAGCAGAATACAGTATTTTTTCTAAGGTCCATGATTAGCGATTTCAGGTACTGAATAAAATCATTTAGGGAAACAAATGTAGAAGGACAAGATGGAATTAAACTTCCAAAGTGCACCATGAAAAGACGAATGCTTCGTAACATCTGGAAAATGAAGGATTCCATCTAAAACTGGGACGCTTGATATTTGTATTCTTGAAGCTCAATTGTTAAAAGCAAAATTTGTGCCTTGATTAAAGACCACTGTCAAATTGAAATCTTACTACACTTCCAAAATCTTCATATAACTAGTACTTTTAACAGAGGTCTAAAACCTTACTTCATTAAATAGACCTGAAAATATACATAGAAGAGGCAATGCTATCTAAATATTTGTTCCTGTCTGCTACAGATAGAAATTAGTGTTGGGAATTAGCCATAAACAGGAAAATATGTGTGTTATGTTCGAATATACACATGTGCATTCTTCAAAATACATAGATGTTTACTCTCAAACCATAAACAAAAAAAAAAAAGCCAGTTGGTGCTGGAACACCTGGGTGGCTCAGTCGTTAAGCGTCTGCCTTCGGCTCAGGTCATGATCCCAGGATTCTGGGATCGAGCCCCACATCAGGCTCCCTGCTTGGCAGGAAGCCTGTTTCTCCCTCTCCCGATCCCCCTGCTTGTGTTCCTTCTCTCCCTGTCTCTCTCTGTCAAATAAATAAATAAAATCTTAAAAAAAAAAAAAAGCTAGTTGGTGGTATTTTTGAAATATTCATACAGTGAAATATAAAAGTTTCTACAAAATTATTCCAAAGCTTCTTTAACACGTCACCAAATAAATGCTAGGAAAAATGAAACAAGCATTTCTTTACCCCTAGTAACTTCAGTTGGGGTGGGGAGTGGAGGAAGGGAGAATGTAATTCTATTGTATAAACTGGTCAAGAATTCTTTCAAGTTTTTAGACCCCAGTTACCTCACTGCTGCATAATCTTTTTTTTTTTTTAAGATTTTATTTATTTATTTGTTCCAGAGAGAGAGAGCAGGAGGGAGAGGGAGAGAGAATGGGAAGCAGACACCACGCTGAGCGAAGAGCCCGACATGGGGCTTGACCTCATGACCATGAGATCATGACCTGAGCTGAAACCAAGAGTTGGATGCTTAACTAACTGAGCCACAGGGGCCCATATTGCTGCATATTCTGACCCAAAGAACATATTAATGAATAGGTGCACAATCTTAAGTCAATTGAGATTTCAGGGAACAGAACACAATGTAGTATATACTAAGGAGATAAACCCATCAACAGGGACTTGGATTGAAGGAAACATTGGTCTAATTTGGATTTGATTAAGAGAATGTTTTCAAGTTTACCATTTTTAATAGAAAAAAACATGGCATTATTTTCCAGGATTTTTTTTTTAAGATTTTATTTTATTTATTTGACAGAGAGAGACACAGCGAGAGAGGGAACATAAGCAGGGGGAGTGGGAGAGGGAGAAGCAGGCTTCCCGCGGAGCAGGGTGCCTGATGCGGGGCTCGATCCCAGGACACTGGGATCATGACCTGAGCCTAAGGCAGATGCTTAACGACTGAGCCACCCAGGCGCCCCTCCAGGATTTTTTTTTAACTTATAAAAACTCCAGATGAAAAGGAAAAAAAATCTATGAAAGCTTTGAAATTTTAATGAAAAATAAGAATAGGGAACATAAAACATTTTCTGCATTGACAATAAAACTTCATTGACTAAAATTGTGACCCAGTTCTAAAAAAAAATCATGCTTGGCACATAGCAGGAGCTCACAAAATATCTGTTGAATGACTTCTACCTAACAACCAATTATGCGAAAATGCTTCCAAATTTTTCAAGAGACATATTCAGGAGCAATCCAAAGCCTTTCCTCATTTTCATCCAATTGTTTCAATTCCCTGGAATAATACTTGCTGCATGCCCTTCTGGATTATGCTCTCATTTCCCATCAAGGTCGTCTGGCATCCATTATAGGTAGAGTTCACAAAATTACACATGCAGTAATCATTTGCAGCTTTTCCCTCTCTTTCTTTCTTTTTTCCTTTAGCCTACTCAAGTTACTTCTCAAAAAAATAAAGTAAGAAAAATTACCTACAATAAAAGCTAAACTAAAGAGCATTTTTTCAAAAACAATTTCAGGGAAGCATCAAAATGTGCTCTGTGGGATCTACCCCTAGACTTTATTGCTTACATTATTAATTGGTGGGGTCCGTAGGGTGTTTTCTATCTCTGCGAATGCTCTGCTCAACCCTCAGAGGGTAGAGCAGAAGAATGTAGCAGTTCTACTTTACTCTACCATGGCTATGAAATCTACATATGTTGCAAATGTCCCTCGTCCAGTGCCAAACGACACCAGGATCATTTACAGAAAAGCTGTGAAGCAGAGAGCTCATTCCGTGCCCCACCCTTCACTGAAACTAGAAATGATTTTCTAAGTACTGTAAATGAATTTATGGCATGACTTGGATGTAAAATTCTTTATGTTCTTCTAGATACTCATACTGTGAAATGAAAATTTTTCTCCATAATTAATCCAGGTTCAGCATCCTGCAATGCTTATGGACGGACCATTCCTCCCACCAAACTCGTTCTTGCTCATCACCCTTCTGCCACACCACATACTTTTCTTTTTAAACATTGAGTTTGTTTCTCTTCCCCAGCCTTTCTACTGATCTTCCTCTGCCTTGAACGCTCTACAGGTCTTCGCTTGATGGGTTCTTGCTTCCTCCCACTCATGTCTCCGCCCACAGCCTTCAGCTGAAATGCCACCTCTTCAGAGAGGCTATGCTTGACCACTTCTGGACTGGTCACTATCTTTTTTCCCCCCAGTTTTATTGAGATGTAATAGGCATATGAAATTGTATAAGTTTAAAGAACACAACATGCTGATTTGATATATGTATATATTGTGATGGTCACTATCTTTCACATCATCTTTTACTTCCTTCTTAGCACTTACCACTCCCTGCAGTTTTTTTGATTTATTTACTTGTTTATTTCTTATTTCCTGACACTGTGTGTAAATTACACTTGAACAGGGAGTGTTGGCTATCTTGCTCACTCCAGCTGTCTAATGACTGGAAAGTATCTGACACATAGTAGCTGCTCAGTAAATAGTTATTGAATGAATGAAAAACGATAAAGTCATAGGAGAAGGCGATGGAAAAGCATTGCTTAAAGAAAATAATAATGCTCAAGTAAAGGAAAAACTAAAAAGGGAAGAAAATGAGAAGGAATGCAAAAGGGGAGAGAGATGGAAAGACAGGATAAAGAAGGGAAGGGAAGCACCAGGAAGAAAAGGAGATGGAGAAAGAAGCAGCTAGAAAGATAAAGAAAAATGACAGAGGGGAAAAGAAACAGGAGAAGGGGAAGATGGTACAGTGTAATGGAGATGTGACTGTGTGTGCCATTGGTCTAAGGGACTTTTCCTCTTTACGTTGTTTTCTGTGCCTTTTTCTTTGGAAGTTGGCTGAATCATCTTCCCAGAACTGAGCAAGCGGCGCACTGAGCAGGTTTTAGCTAGCATCATGCCTGTGAGGACCTTCGGTCCAATTCCATCTTATAGTTGAAGACACAGAGCCCTACCAAAGGAAAGGAACTTGCTTAGGATTATACACCTAGGGAGTAGCAGATCGAGGGCCAGACCCCTGACTTCCTGATGCCAGTTATTTGTAGATAAGCAATAAAGGTAAGAAAAATTCTTCATTTCTAAAACCAAACTGTCTCAGAATTCTCCTGGTTTAGTGACATATGGATTTAGAGTAGCTCCAAAAAAAGGAAATGCAGCTGACAACACCATCAAAAGAAACTTTTCTTCACTACCTTAGCTCACTATACTACTGGTCACACACAAGCAATGTGTGTGTGAGACTAATTGTTATGACGTCATATGGTTACTATTGTTTCTGGTCCCGTGCCACTCAGGTGGAACAAACGTCAGATGAGTCAGAAACCATTTCCTAAAATGAACAATTTATAGAGGCTGGTTTTAGGTGCAGTAATATACGGAGCAAATATGATGTCTAAAATGAGGGAGGGGCGCCGGGGTGGCTCAGTTGGTTAAGCGGTTAAGCGTCTGCCTTCAGCTCAGGTCATGATCCCAGGGTCCTGGGATCGAGCCCCACGTCAGGCTCCCTGCTCAGCGGGGAGTCTGCTTCTCCCTCTCCCTCTGTCTCTCTCCCTGCTCATGCTTTCTCAAATAAATAAACAAATAAAGAAATAACCATCTTAAAATGAGGTTTATGGTGGTTTTCCATATTCAAATACCATAATTTGTATTCTATTTTTGCCCTTAAGTAAAATTTTTCCATGAGAAATATCAAAGAAAGGCACATTGACAACAGAGAAGTGTGATTTTATATAATCAATTATGGCTGATTCTCCCTTATTCCCAGTCATGAATCATAAAATCCAATATAAACTAGCTTGATTTCATTCAGTAGTTTCCGTTTTTTTCCCCAATCAATATTGGCAAAGAGTATCAAATTAGCAGCTCTGCATTTTGGCTTCTGTCCCTTTTCTGTACTTCCATGATACAATGATCCAAAAGTGATCAAAAGAAGTGTAGCCAATCCACAAACCCTTTGTATGTAATTAAGCCTATTATTAAGGCATATTCATGTCAAATATTGTTTGAAGTGGAAAATATTTTGTATGAAATGTGTAGACTGGGAAGGACTTCTAAACTACAGGAAAAGTCGTCGCTATCATCTCATAAGAGTCTTTCTTCTCATTACCCAGGTCACCAGCTATTCCTTTCCAGAGAAACACACTGCCTTTTCTCTTACTGTGCCATTCTTTCCCAAAAATTCTTTGGCTGCAAACATGGCTCAGTGAGTAGACACAGTCAACAACAGTCAAATGGCCAATAATCCATCTTCAAAGAACCTGATCACTGACATATGAGAAAACAGTTACAAATGTAAATGAGGAAGCCATTTCTCCATAATCTATTGACCTCTTTGCATAATAAACAGAGTTTGGATCTGTTTACCAAGTTTGTAGTCTTCCAAGAGCCTATTCAAATGCCCAACTAGAGTGAATAAAGGTTTTCTTTCTGTCTAACACACACAGATTCTGTGCATATTTCTCCCTTACCTCTCCCTCCAGTAAGTCTCACCTAACATGTTTCTCCTCTTTAACATTTTAACACTCTATGTGTGATTTTTGCATTTCAAAGAAATTACGTTTGACCAAAATGAAAGCTACACACAGGGGGAAGGCCAGTGTGTCTTGTTCTGAAAGCTTGCTCTTTACCTTCACATTTTTATTTTATTAGACATGTCCAATACTCTGCCTCTTAGACATTACAACATTATCATAAAGCTACAAATCAAACCATAAATAGGTTTTCCTTAAACATAAATCTTGTGTTACTTACTTGACTGTTACTCTGTTGGACGTATCCTGTAGGTCACTTGGGTCAAAAAGTTGAGATTCTCTAAGACCAAGCTCTTTACAACCTCTCAAGAACAAGATGATATTGTCCTGAAAGGAAGAAAAGAAATCCAAGTCTATATTATTTTATATTATCTTTATGAACCAGTCCCTCCTCTCTAATAGTCCAAATTACCAGAGGGATGCCAATCATTAAGACAGCAAGAATCACGGGCGCCTGGGTAGCTCAGTTGGTTAAGCGACTGCCTTTGGCTCAGGTCATGATCCTGGAGTCCCTGGATCGAGTCCCGCATCAGGCTCCCTGCTCGGCAGGGAGCCTGCTTCTGCCTCTGACCCTCCCCCCTCTCATGTGCTCTCTCTCTCTCATTCTCTCTGTCTCAAATAAATAAATAAAATCTTTAAAAAAAAAAAAAAAGACAGCAAGAATCAGATCTAAATTTTGGCTTGTTGGATAATAGAATCATACTTTGTTAGGATATTCCAAGATAAACAGACACTTTCAATCTTCTAAACCCACAGCCATGCCAAATGCATTTTTCCCCCTTTACCTTAACACATTTGCATAAAACTGCAAGTAAAATATCATTGCAAAGCAGAACATAGCATCTTTTGGGGGACCAGTACTCATAGTAGCCAGGTATCCCCTAGAACTTCCAAGTTTTGTCCATGTCTTATTGCAAGAATTTGGTTCAAAACTGATATATTTTTTAAAAGTTGGTTTTACTACCCAAATGTCATCAATGGGTTTTTCTTTTAAACTGACCTTCTAAAATACATTTTTTATCAGCAGGTTTTGACTGATAATACCTCTTTGTGAACTATGAATTGAATTAAACGGGAAAAAATTTAGACTGGGAAAATGGGAAAATCTAGACTTAATAGTGAAGGGAAAAAAGAGGAGCAAGGAAAGCTTTTGAAAACAATGCAAAAGACCTTTTCAAAGTGAACATTTTCTCTAGCGGGTACATATTTTCTTTGAACTGGCAGAATATCAGGCACAATTGACAATTAAGGGTTCTGCCCTTCATCTGTTGAGAGTCAAGAATAAGCAGATGACTCTGGAAGGGATTGCAACTAGGGGTCAGCCTTTTGGAACTCCCGGGTATTAGCAGCAGATTCCTCGGTTGCAAGTTCCTAACTGTCCTCTTTCTAGAAGATTTCTGACAAGCTAACTGGTCCCATCAGTTAAAACTACAAGAGAGGAATAATAAAGGTTGGCTCCCAGGGCCAGACCAGTGTGAATCCATCTGAAAACTCTAAGAAAGTTGCTACAGAAATCAGAAATGATGATGGTAGTTACTGAATCATATACTCACGCAAGCACAGTTCAACAAAGCAAACAAGAGGCATAGTATTTCCCAATCACCCAGTCTACAGGCAACATTCTAAGATGACCCTCAAGAATACTGCTCCCTGGCCTACACAGCCTGCATAATCGCCTCCCCTGAAGAGCAAGTGGGACCTGTGAAGGTGATGGATATCACTCTGTGATTACCTTACTAACCAGCAGCCTCTGAGTTAATCAAAAGGAAGATTATCTGATTGGACCTGACATAATCAGGGGAGGATTTAAAAGAAAGTGAATAGAATTCCTGGTGGCCAAGAGTTCTATGGCTGCAAGGAGATGGATTCTATCAACAAACACATAAGCTTGGATGAGGCTTGGAAGCTCAGATAGAACCTCAGCCCCCATGAACACCTTGATTTCAGCCCCTTGAGACTCTGAGCCAAGGTCATGCCATGTCCATACTTCTGATCTACAGAAACTAAGATAAGAAATGGGTGTTGATTTAAGACTCTAAGTTTATAGTAATTTTTTATGCAACAATGAAAAATTAATATACCCAGGCGCAAAACAGTAAGAGCAATAGCAATAGATTGCTAACCTTTATATAACTTTTATATGCCAAATATTCCCCCAAGAGCTTTGTATATGCTAACTCATTTAACCCCTGTACGACCTTAGTAGGGACTACTATCTGACCTTAGTAGGTACTTAGTAGGCACCGATAACAGATACTATTATCATCCTCATTTATGGATGAGCAATCTGAGGCACAGAACAATCAAGCACCTTGCCCAAGGTCACACAGCCAGCAAAGGATGGAGGTGCAAACACACGGCATATAAGACAAACTGAGGCATCAAATCTGAGGCTGGCACCAAAGGAAGTTAGGGGCTGATCACAGAGGGCCTTGATGGCCATGGAAGGTAGGCTGTGGAAATCGGAGAGGGGCTGTAATCTGAGAAATGATGCTCAGATATGCAGCAGAAGTAGATTTTTGGGGGCAGGCATAGGGGAAAGTAGAGGGTATGAAGGACTTCAAAGGACTAAGACAGGAGGCAGGGAAACCGATGAGGAGATACCACAATCTCACTGCCCCCCCCCCCCAATCATGGAGGGTGGCCCCTCCCAGAATGTCTTCTTTCCCGTGTTTTTCCTGGGTCCCTGGATTTTCTTCAGCAGTTACAATGTGCCATCACGCACAAGACCCATGTCATTCACAAGACCTCTTGTAGAGGGGCGCCTGGGTGGCTCAGTGGTTAAGCGTCTGCCTTCGGCTTCAGTCATGATCCCAGGGTCCTGGGATCGAGCCCCACATTGGGCTCCCTGCTCTGCAGGAAGCCTGCTTCTCCCTCTCCCACTCCCCCTGCTTGTATTCCTGCTGTCGCTATCTCTCTCTGTCAAATAAATAAATAAAATCTTTAAAAAAAAAAAATACCTCTTGTAGAGTGACAATGAGCTGGTCATAGTCTGAAGTTAGTCATACCCTGCCAGTGTCTCCTTCAATTACTTTGCAGGTTTTAAAATTATCAAATATCTCCTTGAGGTTTTTCTACCCCCCTCCCATCTTCAGAGTTTTATTAGATGTTCATGTGAGTCTCTTCTATGGCATGCAACTATCTTTCTGGTTGGTCTGAGGGCTTGTTGCCCAGAGGAAAACAAAGGATGGGTCCTGGCAGTCTCTAGGAGTCATTTGGGATCACAAGATAAGGACCAACCTGTGACCAGCATGAGGCCCATAAGAGGAACATGACTGTGGCACCTCAGTTTCTTAAGAAAGGCAAGGAGGTGCCCTTCCCTTATGCATTCCCAGATGTGCCCTGGAGTGCCACACTATCTTCATTACACAGACTGCAAACCCAACAACATCGTGTTGTCCACTGAACAATTTGGGCTGGGAGATTTAAAGGACTGCAGGTCTCTTTCCAGCTCCTTGCTGCAACCAATGATGCTAGAGGGGAGCCAGACCCCGACCAGGAGAAAACCAGAAGAAAAAGCTCCATGGCCAAGAGTTTACAGGGGCAACAACCAGAGTGGGTAAAAAGGACTGTGCCTTTAATTACATAAAATGCATCCTGCAAACTCCCATCTGCCTTGCTCTTCACGCTAAAATTTTTCCACATTCACAATTCCAAGCAAAACTCACATCTTAGTGTGTTAGCTCCAGAAGCCAAGCAGTACAACAGCATCTCAATCCCTCAGGAGAAGAAGTAAAAGTCACTGATTTACGACAGTGACCAATATGTTAGCTCTCACTATCGTAGTGTTACAAACCCATTAAAACTTAGGAAGTCTTCAGAAAGAGTTTTTAAGGGACTCTTCAAAAAATTCAATGTCATTAAAAAAAACAAAAATTGGACATTACAGAGACATGAGGACCAAATGTAATTGATGACCTCTGACTGGATCCTAGATGCAAAAAAGGAAAATAAGGCTATAAACATCTAATTTAAATATGGACTGTATGTTGGATGATGTTATTGAATGAATGTTAATTTTCTTAGGCAGGATGATGGTGATATTGTAATTATATGAGAGAATGCCTTTATTTTTAAGCAAACATATACATTATTTAGGACAATTTATCATAATGCCTACGACATAATTTCAAATGGTCAGAAAAAAAAATAAGGGTGTGTGCATATAAGAGAGAGAGAGAGAATGTTTACCCACCATAGAGAAAGAGGTAAAGCAAATGTGGCAAAATATTAACAATTGGTGAATCTAAATTAGGGATTGGCAGACTTCTTCTGTAAAAGACTAGGTAGTAATTATGGCTTTGTAGGCCCATAATGGTCTCTGTCAAAATGACTCAATTCTGTCACTGTAGCCAGACAATACATAAATGAATGAGAGCACGTGTATTCTGACACATTTTATTTACAAAAACAGGCCCTGGGCTGGATTTGGCCCACAGGCCCTAGTCCAGGTGAATGATATGCAGGGATTCACTATGTCATTCTTCCAACTTCTCTGTACCTTTGAACATTTTCCAAAAAAAGTTTGAAGAGAAGGTTTTTAAATGTGTAGAAGCATGGGGCGCCTGGGTGGCTCAGTCGGTTAAGCGTCCAGCTCTTGGTTTTGGCTCAGGTCATGACCTCAGGGTCGTGAGATCAAGCCCCTCGTCAGGCTCCTTGCTCAGCACGGAGTCTGCTTGAGATTCTCTCTCTCCCCCTGCCCCTCCCCACCCCACTTGCACTCTCTTTCTCGCTCTTTCTAAAATAAATAAATAAAATCTTTAAAAAATTTTTCGTAGAAGTGTATTCAACTACATGACTTGGCTGGCAAGACCAATGTCATAAAACTCAAGCAGAAAATAATGGTTGCCTCAGGGACAACTAGTGCAAGTCACCAAGGTAAATGCTCCAGCACCACTAATGGAAAGTTACCATCTCTGGCTGACTGGAAAATACTGTAACATGAGTCTCAATTCAACCCAGATGCTTTTTTTTTTTTTTTTTTTTTAAGATTTTTTATTTATTTATTTGAGAGAGAGAGAGAGCATGAGAGGGGGGATTGTCAAAGGGAGAAGCAGACTCCCTGCCGAGCAGGGAGCCCGATGCGGGACTCGATCCCGGGACTCCAGGATCATGACCTGAGCTGAAGGCAGTCGCTTAACCAACTGAGCCACCCAGGCGCCCATCAACCCAGATGCTTAACATCAAGTTCCTAAAGAGTCCATTTTGTGTGAGACTAATATTAATGTATGTATTCATACTGCTGCTTTTGTAACCACCATGTATTAGCTCCTCCTTGTTCTTGGGTCAGTGGCTTCCCATTGCATTAATTTGTGGGCCTGCGCTGTGCATGAAAACACTCCCCAGAGCTCCAGGGTTAAGGCCTGAGCTTTCTACCCCCCCAGGGCCTCTTCTCTGAAAAAGGTCCTTGTACTTTGCCACCTTCTTTTCTTGCTTCAAAGGCAAGATGAAGGAAAGCCCAGGATGGTCTCTACCTCCAGAGTATAGCACTATCCCCGGAATATAGTTGGTACTCACTAAATATTTAAAATAAATTAAATACTGCATTCTAGGGACTTACAAGAATGGAAAAAAAAATTCCTTATCCTCATGGAGCTGACATTCTAGTAGGTGAAATAATAAGGACTTAACAACAAAAGTGTCTTATCTTCTGGATTAATGTCCATGATATATTAAATAGCTGGATTTGGTCAAGACACCCCTAAACAGAGGTCTGCCTTCCAATTAGATGGTGGAAATGAGGGGTGCCTGGGTGGCTCAGTCAGTTGAGTGTCTGACTCTTGATTTTGGCTCAGGTCAGGATCTCAGGGTCATGAGATCAAGCCCCACAACAGGCTCTGTGCTGGGTGTGGAGCCTGCTTAAGATTCTCTCCCTCCCTCTGCCTCTGCCCCTGCCCCGCCCCCCGCACCTCCCTCCACCCCCGTGCTCTCTCTCTCTTAAAAAAAAAAAAGAACAGTGAAGTGAGAGAACAACAAATATATCAAGGGACACAGCAAAACAGCTTTGGAATCTGAAGGTCTCCAGTTAGAATTCCAGTCTCAACCATTTATTAGCTTTGTGGCCATGGTCATCGTCCCTAACCTTTCTGATCCTCAGATTCCGAATCTGAAAGGTGGGGGAGCCATCAACCTTACAGAGACACTAGAATTACAGAAGCTACATATTAAAAACACAGCCCAATGTCTGGCTCCTTCTGGGCACTCATCATATGAAAGTTATTATTACATTCTTGTCAACTCGGGACAAGAAAAGCCTGTGGAAAGTGAAATGAGGAACACTTGATCCATCCATGAAAAACAGACACAGTGTCTATTTATAGCTCTTGCCAATGACATGGGACATGGTTAAAAAAGAAAGAAGGAAAATTTTAAAACATAGTTGCTGTTATTGTTGTTTAGTTACTGTTATCAACTGCCATCTTGGCACTTTTCTTCAGGCTGCCTCAAATTTACTCACAAGCTATGTACCAAAAGTCCATTTGTAAGATAGCTGCTCATTTGTAATTATCTCATGGAAATCATCTTTTCATGGTAGCCCCCAGAACTGGAATGCTTACTTAATCCAAAATGTACCTGAATGAACCTACCTGCTGAGCAGAACAACATTTCAGTGGGAAAGAGCATGTATTGAGAAATGCCAAGCAACATCCCTCTTGGCTAAAGTAGGATGAATGATCCCAGAGGCCACAGAAAAGGCTTCCTCAGCCCAAGGCAGTACGACGGGAGGGAAGAGGGGAGAAGGGTGGGTCAGCAATTCATATCAGTGTAACCCCCAAGACACACCACAGCTGATCCTTTCTCCCTCTTGTCTTCAGATGGCAGGCAAGGATCTGCTGCGACCTTTCCCTTTCTCCAGCTGTCATTTCCAACCGGAAAGGGACGTCTCTCTCTCCTTGATCCACTGTGGGACAGCATGCAGCTTTCTGGCTCAGGGGAAGGCTCCAGCATTTAATGGTTCTCTAGGGAAACCAGACAGGTGGTAGGAAGCTCCCTTCTCTGTCCAATCTCCTTGGCTTGCTTTCCTTTACAGCCAATAGGGACAGGTCAACATGATGGTGGATTTGGAGTTCATAGAAAATGAAGATAATGCTCATTTGTGTTTCAAATGAACCGAGACTCCTATCCTGCAGGTATTCAAAATGCCATATATAAAAAGCATCCCTATAATTTTCTGTTTTGATAGATGAAAAGAGTATCTATCAAAATGTAAACTGGAATTACATCTGCTGATCTTATTTTAATACATTTTCTATAATGTATAGATATAATAAATATTTGCTTTAAAAATCTTAATAAGGATTAGGATATCTCAAAAAGATCTGCAAGTGTATCAGAGAAGATCAGAGCCTTTTGGAAAATCAATAACCCTAATGTTACTTTTCTATTCTACCTATAAGGCTTTTTTTTTTTTTTTTAATAAAAACATGATTTTTGTTAGGTTTTCTACATTTGAAGCAAATAAACTGCCTTTAGCAGAAAAGCAATAACAAAATTCAGAACTTAAGGAATACATTACCAAAAGATCTCTGGGAACTTAACCCACAATTAATAGAATTTGGGGATTTCCTATACCTGCCATGTGTTCACAGTTGCTCTCCCAGCCTGTATGGGTTCCAGCCAAGCTCCAGCAACTGGCAGGTGCCCAGAACAATCAGCACTGGGCAGACTTTCAATGCATTTATATTTGCTGGGAGTGCTTAATGAGGATAGCAGGCCTTCCATCGGGAGGTGGCTTGTTCTGCCTGGGGCAGGGGAGGGGGGAGGGGGGGAGGGGTTCTGGGGAAGCCTGACCCAGAAGGTGGCAGCTGGGTGGCTGCTTGAAGGAGCAGAAAACAATTTATGGATGGAAAATGAGCAGAAGCATGGCGGGTGGCAGGGAGAGAAGGAAAAGCTGGGGGAGGGGAAGAAAGTCACGAGAGGGGAGCTGGAGGACATGTGGAGCCCTGTGAAGGATCTGGACTGTTGTGTAGGCAGGGGGAAATCAAGGCCAGTTGATGAGGACGGAAGGAGTCTGAGGATCCGATCTTTATTTAAAGAGACTGTGTCCAGTGGCAGTGGGAGAGATCCACTGGGTGGAGGGGATAGGGTCCACTTAAGAGATTATTACAAGAGCTCAGGGAGAGACGTGGAAAGCCTGAACTCACCCAGCAGTAAGAACAGAAAAGAGGAGGCGGCTGTGAGCAGCCCTGTTGGCTTGGCAGTTGAGTGGATTTGAGAGTAGAGAATGAGGAGGAGGAGGGGGTTTGAGGCTGAGGTTTTTAGCCACTGAGACCATCTGAAGGAACACAGGAGGGGGAGATTTGTGAGAATCAGAAATGATAAAGGCTGGAACATATATTCAAAGAACCACAGTTCTTTGGGAGCTTATATTTGGGTCTGGAGCTCAGAAGTGACGCTCCAGGGGAATATGCAGGTTTGGAAATCACCAGAACATGCCCATTGCAGAAGGAGGGCAGAGCATGATACTGCCCAGGGGAGTTTAGACAGAACAGGAGAGACTAAAACAGGACCATCCAGAATGCCAATATTTAAAGGACTGTTCGAAGAGAAGGAGCCCATTATGACTGAGGAGAAGCAAATGAGAGTAGAAGGAGAACCAGGCAAGACGGCCAGGGAAGCCAAATGAGAGCACTGTTCAGAGAGCCTATGTGTCCAGTGCCAAATGCTGCAGCATCACATCCAGAGTCCCCACGCTGCCACTTCCTGACTGCATAGCCATGGGCAAGTTGCTTAACCGGTCCCTGCCTCAGTTTCCTCTTCTAACAGAACAAATCCTCACAGTGGTCTCCAAAGCCCTACAGAAGCTTCTGCCCACTACCTCTCGGAACTTGTCTCCACCACTCTCCCTCTCCCTGCAACCAGATACAACTCCATACTGTTCTTCAACCAACCCTTCCGGGGGCCTCAGCGCTGCTCTTTTTCTTACCTAGATATTACCTAAAACAATCTCTGGTATATGGTAAGCACACCCCCAATAAATATGCAGAAAATGAACAAACGACCATAAAAATGGGGATACGCATAATATCATAGGGCTCTCGTGTGGAGTTAAGTAAGAAAATATACATAAAGTGCCCAGAAGAGAACAATGTTTGGCACAATGAATGTTTTCCGTTATGATACTTACTTCCATTAGAATGAAAGCTGTCAAGTCATCAATGAATGGATTTTCTGATTAGAGGGACATTACTGACTTTTGGGAGAACTTCACTGTAATGATAGGGTAAAAACCAGATTGCAGAAAGTTAAGAGATCAGTGTAGAACCAAAACAATGGAGAATACACATAGAGACACCTTTGGGGAGTTTGGCAGAGAAGAGATTATGAGATAAGGTATAATGGGTCAAAAGATGGTTGGCCAATTATTTCTTTTAGGCAAGCTGCACATCAGGAGAAACATGGCACCCTGATTGACCCAGCTCTTCCTTGCCCCTCCCAGACCATCATCTTGGTCTTATCATCCTCAGGAGCAATCCTCATTTCATTTGAGGTTTGAGCCATCAGTTCTTCACCATAATGATCTTCTGTTCTACTCATTATTTCTGTCACAATCATGGGGGACTCTGATGCCAAGCTCACCACTCAACAGTCAACATTTTAGGTGACTTTAAATTCTTCATGGACAGCCTGTTCAATAACCTGGCTTTACAGTTCTCTGACTTCTTTGATTCCAATAGTTTTTCCTTACACACTCCGTTTCAGGATCATAATCATCACCTATACCTAGCCTGTGGAATTTTAATCTCCAACATCCTGCTCTGGATTTAGCCCCTCTCCCTCCAGGCTTCTGGCTCCTTCTCTCATAACGGCCCCTCTTTCATCTCCAGGTGCTGCCCTTCTTTCTCAGTCCATTTCCCTCTCCCCTCGCTGCCTGGTTTCCTTCATGATCCAGTCCAGACAAGTGAGACTATTCCACCCCTCCCCTTCCTGTGTCTTCGACATCCCCACCTCTCTGTCTTTCTGTTAGGGAGCAAAGACTAGGAAAAGGAAATAGTGTAGGTGGAACAGTTAGCCTTGGAGATGAGCCTGGCGGCCAAGCCACCCAATCAGCTCTGGGGATCAGGTATGCCCACTCTTCATGTTTCTACATGGAGGGACAATGCTTCCAGCCCCTCACGCCTCCTCCGCCTGGTTGCATTGGTGGAAGAAATGGGGCATGCTCAGCCTGCCAGTTTGGATTTCCCCGCGGTGGAAGTCAGCCTATCTGTAAGACATATGTGTCCTGTCTGTCTCTGCCATGTGGTAAGAGGCCTCTCTCTGTGGGGGAGGCCTGTGGTTGTCCAGCTGTGCCAGGAATGGGTGGATAAATCTGTTTAATTCATGAGTGAGGATCAGCAAATGCTCTTGGCTGCAGCTCTGAACCCATGCTCTCCTATTTGTTTCATGAGAAGTAAAGCTGATATTTTGGTCTCTATCTGCCTCCTGTGTTTATACCTCAGCTGGTGGGGGAAGAGAGGAGTATTATTTACTGATCACCCTAAATCCCCAATGACCCGATCCTGGTGCTACTGGAAATAATGGTGCTGTTATTGGGTCTGGAGCTGCTATAAATTTATAAGCTCCCACCTCACTGGGCCCCTTGTCCACTTGGTAATCCTTCTGGGTGTCCCTGGTCAGTCCCCTGTCCCAATCCTTGCTGAGGTTTTCACACGCCCCCTCTGTGTTCTAAAATCTCTCTACTACGCCTTCAACTTTTCCTCCATCAACAGATAGAGGCCATTAGCCCCCAAGAGTTAAATCCCTTCACTCCACTGATGCCAGGTTCTGTATATAAAAGCTTTTTTAAAAAAGAATATAAAGGGTGCCTGGGTGGCTCAGTTGGTTAAGCGACTGCCTTCGGCTCAGGTCATGATCCCAGAGTCCTAGGATCGAGTCCCACATCAGGCTCCCAGCTCAGCGGGGAGCCTGCTCCTCCCTCTGACCCTCTCCCCTCTCATGCTGTTTCTCTCTCTCTCTCAAATAAATAAAATCTTTAAAATAAAAAATTTTTTAAAAAAAGAATATAAAGTTGGATATTGTAAGGCATTTGAAAACAATCTGTTAACATTTTTTCAGCAATGGAGGCAAAATATAAGTCTCTGTTAGAGTGAAGATCCAACAGCCAGTGGTTATACTATATTAATTTTAGTTTATTTTTAAAATTTATTCAAAGATACTTATTGCAAACTTATTGTATGAAAGGCTTTAGGTGGAAAGGGGTCACGGTTAGAGTTGGGACTCTAATTTGCAAGTGAGAAAACCCTGGGTGGAAATAGACATATACTGGATTAGAGAGCCCAATACCTCCCAGCCACAGGGAGTGGGGATGCAGCTGACCCTTTGAAACAACTGGAAACCAGGGCCTTGTGTGTTTGGAAGCTGGAACTGCTTCATTTCTTGCCTGCTCATTCTGCATGTTAGCTTATTTGCTTTCATCGCAGATGGGTTTCCTCCACATGGATCCCTGGTTCCCAAGTTTCATATATGAAGGTTGTCACCCTCCCAAGAGGACTAATTCTCTTTTTCACATGCAGTTCAAAAAAAAATCCCAGGATAAGGAAAAGACCATTATTGGCCTGCCTAGGGTGAGGTTCCCTCCTACAGTGACTAATGGGATGGGGTAAAAGAGACCGGGAACCATTTTAATCAATGGTAGGGGTAAGGGTGGGGGGTAGAAGAGTTTCCAAAAGAAGGAGAATTCCCTAGTAAGGGGACCCAGGGCAGACAAAGCTAGCAACACTGGCCACCTTCACAAGAGTGGATCAGCTGTGGATTTTTCTCTCAAAGTTCTTACGGAGTAGAGTACAGAACTGCTACTACCGTTTTTCAGCATTCTAAATATAACTGATCACAAATTTAGTTTTCCTTTAAAGATGTTCTTTTGAGAGAGCCTATACACTAAGCTGTAATGCTGTCTCATTTTCCCAAACTTAATAGGCTTGATGCCAAAGACAGCCAGCCACAGAACGAAGCGAATGTAATTAATGAACTAACTCTGTTGGAAGAGATTTCAAGCACAGTTCCTGGTCAATACAGTGACTGGAGCCTAGCTAGCTCTTCTTCCCTCAGGACATTTAGGAAAAGAGAGTGTGTAATCCCAAAGGCTCCAGCATCTTGATTTTCTCTCTCCTTCTGGATTCCAGACTCATGACTGTCCACATAGCAGCAGCTTCTCCTCTTCAGAACTTGACATTCAAGCCTACTGGAGGATCAATACCATAGTACTATCTCAGGAGAATCGGAATTCCAGCCTATCAGAAAAGCTGTCTAGATTCCAAGGCCTCTATCTCTCCAAAAAATGACCAAACTATTCCCCAAACTATTCAGACTAGCTCTAAAACACGGCCTAAGTGTTATTGTTATATTGCCAGATTGTTTTCCAACATCATTCACTCACTGCATTTGGGAATTTAATGAAAATAGCTTTACATTATGGTAGAATAAAACTGCTGAAACTATCATACCTCATTAAACAATACTCACATATTTGATATGTAATATATGACTTGTGCATTTCTCAGGCAGTGACAGTCAAACTGGGGCCCATGGATGACTCACACATGATGAGATAAATGCAGAGCCAGAAATGAGTTTTCAGAAACTCTTATAACAATTTGGCAATCTAACCACATCCAAGCATGTGATCAATAGACACATCTCACTGAACAAGGTATACACCATTCTGGATGCTTATCCAACCTGCATATTATGTGAACTGTGTAGTTAATGGCAATCGAATCACGTATCAGTCCAAACTGGACTAGAAATCAAACAAACAGCAACAAAATGAAAATCAAAACCACAATGAGATGCCATTTGACACCCAGCAGAATGGCTATTTAAAAAAATACAAGGAAAATAACAAGAGTTGGCAAGGATGTGAAGAAACTGGAATCTCTGTGCATTGCTGGTGGGAATGTAAAATGGTATAGCTTTTGTGGAAGATAGTTTGGCAGTTCCTAAAAAGATAAACACGGAGTTCCGGTATGATCCAGCAATTCCCCTTCTAGGTATATACCCAAAGGAATTGGAAGAAGGGATTCAAACAGATTCTTGTACATCAATGTTCATATTCACAGTAGCCAAAAGGTGGAAACAAGCCAAACCATCTGCCCATCAACAGAGGAATGGATAAACAAAATGTGATATATACACACAATGGAATGTTATTCAGCCATAAAAAAGAAGGAAATTCTGACACATGCTGCAAGATGGATGAACCCTGAAGATATCGTGCTAAGTGAAATAAGCCAGATGCAAAAGGATAAATATGATCTGATTCTACTTGTACAATGACAGGAAAATTCATAGAGACAGAATGGATAAGGGAGGTTACTAGGGGCTAAGGATTCAGATGAATGGAGCTATTGTTTAATGGGTACAGGATTTCAGTGTGGGATGATGAGAAGTTCTAAAAACGGATAGTGATGACTGCACCAACATGGTGAATGTACTTCATGCCACTGAACTAGACACCTAAAAATGGTTCAAATGGTAAATTTTATGTTACGTATATTTTGCCACAATAAAAAATGCTCACACCCCTCCGCCCAACCACAAAACTTGCTCTTCATCACAACAGTTGCAAATCCCCATCCTAGAGTATCCATGTCCTCGGGGGTTCTGGATTAAATAAAACCTGGAAAGTGCTGCCCCCCAACTTCGAGTTCATAATGCTTAGGACTAACAGTTCTGAGAAACTCCCTCTACTCTGTTTATTTTAAACTCTTTACTTGAACTCGGCATTTCCTAAACTCACTGGACTTCAGGACCCTTTCCATCACCCTATCCACCTTTTGCTGGAATAAAACATAAAGAAATGCTGAGCTCCCGAGGAACAGCTGAGACATGGTTCATACTTTCATGCTGCCCACAATTAAGAGTGAAAAGAGTCATCACGCTTAGGTTGTGGCCCCTAATCTGAAATTGTCAGCCTTTGCTTCAACCCTCTGGTCAGTTCCTACACTGGCAATGCCAAGCCCCACGGCACGCCAGGCTAACAGAAGTCAGACAGCCAGAACCTGGGTCACTGCTACCTCCCTCAAGCCTCACAAGAAGGATACATTTGACATCTGCCTTTATCGGGCTGCAAGCGAAGCCAACGATTTACTAGTCAGAATGACCCCAGGAACAAAGCACTTCATGGTCCAGGTCAGACATGTGGATGACATTAGAAAAAGAAACAGGCTTTTAGAAGGCAAATGAGTGTGCAAAGCAGGAGCCATATCGATAGATCCAAATACCATTACCCCTATCATATTTAGAGGTCACAACCTCTCTACTGAGAAGACAAAAAAAGCCAGCAAGAAAGGAAATACCACAAAGTAAAACACCAAAATCAACCTTTGCACTCGTCAACACACACCACGGCCTGAAGTAATTTTAGTCTTTAAAATTTTTGGCTGGGGAAAAGTTCGCTTCAAATGTTCTGCTGATACTAAAACACATGTGACAAGGAAGAAGAGGTATGCAGGGTAGGAATTCGAAGCAAAAAAAAGGGAAAATCTGGTGAAAACATCACTGCCATTTTTTGTATTCTTTCAAGTTTATCAGGTTCTTAACCCAAGTCGGGGGCCCCCTTAACTATTCCAATTTTTTTGGTATGTAATTCAAAAAAGGTGTGGAGAAAGATTATCTTCAAATGACTCTAGATTCTCGACTTTGTAATTATGCACAAGTGGAAACCACATTTCATCTTCAAGAAACATTTTTTAAACAGTAGATTCAAAATAATAAATTTTCCATGGATACTGGCTTCCTCTTTCCAAGTTAGTGTTCGGCCTAATTTATACAATAAATCTAATGGGCAAGTTATCTCTCACAAATAGCACCTTGCACATCTGAAAAGCATCTGAAAAGAGTTAACACGCTGCATATGCTGTTCATGTTCACAAAAGAAGATTTCTGAGAAAAAAAAAAATCACCAGAGCACCACGGGGGGGGAGGGGGAGCATAGGAATGTAGAGGGCCACCAATGTGGCTGCAAAGGACACTTTCCCCACAACCTGGAGTTTTGAAGTTGCATCCAGGGGGCTGGAACCAAAGGATGGAAAGTACCAAGGACCTGTAAGATGTTTGGGGCTTTGCAATTTCCAACACATTTAATTCTAGCAACCCAGCCCCCATGATGCCAGCCTTAACAGATGTGGAACAAGATGGTGTTTAAAATAAGTTCAGTTGAGATTGTTTAGTGGTACAGATTTCCAGTCTGGGATACTGACAAAGTTCTGAAGATGAATGGTAATGATGGTTACACGATAGTGTGCATGTACTTCAAGCTATTGAACTATACACTTAAAAAAATGGTTAAAATGGTCAATTTTATGTTATGTATATTTTACCACAAGTTCAGTAACTTCAGTAACTTCCCAAGGTTAAACCGTGTATCCATGACAAAGCTAAGAGGTATGCCAGTCTGACCCCAAAGCCCATAGTCTTTCTCTGCATCTCTCAAAAATAATGATAAAGGGATGCCTGGGTGGCTCAGTCGGTTAAGCAAGTGCCTTTGGCTTGGGTCGTGATCCCAGGGTCCTGGGATCGAGTCCTGCATTGGGCTCCTGGCTCAGCGGGGAGTCTGCTTCTCCCTCTCCCTCTGCCTGTCACTCTGCCTATTTGTGAACTCTCTGTCAAATAAATAAATAAGATCTTTAAAAAAATAATGATAAAGATGATGGTGATAATAAAAAATATCATCATCCTCATCCTCACTTCATCCTTATCCTCCTCATCTGCTTTTTTTAAAAAACGTTTTATTTGTTTTGAGAGAGAGACAGTACGTGCGAGTGGGGGGTGGGGCAGAGGGAGAGGGGGAGAGAGAATCTCAAACAGATTCCACGCTGAGCATGCAGACTGATGTGAGGCTCGATCCCACAACTGTGAGATCATGACCTGAGCCAAAATCAAGAGCTGGTCACTCAACCAACTGAGCCACTCAGGTGCCCCGCATCATCTATTCTTGAGTGTGTATTTTGTGCCAGATGCTATTCTATGTAATTCATGTGTATTTATATACTAAATGCTCACTACAACGCTACAAGGTAGATATTATTGTTACCCCTATCTTGAGAAAGT
Source organism: Neomonachus schauinslandi (assembly GCF_002201575.2). NCBI lineage: Eukaryota > Metazoa > Chordata > Mammalia > Carnivora > Phocidae > Neomonachus > Neomonachus schauinslandi. Next base: position 169,363,217 of record NC_058404.1, read on the forward strand.
GAAGTACAGAGAGGTAATGTTGCTTCCTCAAGGGGACCCAGCTAATCAAATCCAGGAAGTCTGATCCCAGATCCCCTACTCTTCACATTACTGCACTGCCTCTTGTCATATAAATTTATGTAAACAGCACATAAAGACACAAACCTCATTAGTCTCAAGATTATTCACAAACCAAAAATGTCGATAGGTCATAAATAATGTTTAGATAAGTTAATAAATGTTAGTTCATACATAGTCTCTGCGGAAGATATTCTAAAGATGGCTTAAACACTGCCTTCTAGAAGGTCTTTCATGTGGCTCTGGGCCATGCTCCCTTGGTAATGCCTGAACCATGCACCTAGGCCTGTGTTCTGGTTACAGTCCATGACTTATTTTCCCATTGTATCATGAATTCTCATGCATGAATTCATGCTCATGTATGTACCCACTATTTTAGGATTAGCACTATGGTTAGTATATGTCTTCAGTAAGTTTTTCTTAGTTCACCTGGAATAGTTTAAATAATATCACTATGATCTGTTCTTTAAAGGTTAGCTCTGTAACCATCTGGTCCTTGAGTCTTTGTCGGTGGCAACTCTACCTTTCCAGTCTCTTCTACGGTAATTCAGTATCTTCAGGGTTTCGAGACTGCTCCTGGGGACAATTTCGATCATTTATATTTTACTAAGAAATCATCCTTTTCTGTTGGTTTTCAACCCCCTTACCACAGATTTGTTTATATGAGTCTCAAAATGATTTTAATTTTTCTTCTATCTATTGCTTTGCCATTTCTTTTCCTTTTTTTAATCTTTGTTTTGCATTCTCTTGTTGTCATGTTTTATCCTTAATTGGGCTTGCAAGGGGTTTATCTATTTTTAGTGGTCTTTCCAAAGGACCAGCTTTGGGATTTATTTATCATTCTATCCCTTTATTTTTTCTTTTAATTTTAATGCCAGCGTAGTTAACATATAGTGTTATAGCAGTTTCAGATGTATCATATATCTATCTCTTTAATTAATTAATTTTTAAAATTATTTTTTTAAAGATTTTATTTTTAAGTAATCTCTACACCCAGTATGGGGTGACCCTGAGATCAAGTGTCGCAATGCTCTTCTGACTGAGCCAGCCGGTGCCCCATCCCTTTCATTTAAACTTTTATCTATTAATTATCTTACTAATTTTTTATGTTTGTTTCTCTTTATTTTCTGAGTGATACGTTGCCCTGTTTTCTCTTTGTTCTTTAACAAAGAATAAGACATTTCTTCTGAGTACAGCTTTCACTACACTTAGAAATCCGATTAACAAAATATTCCTTCTTCATTTCTTCCCCAATAACTTTTACTACTTCTTTGATTTCCTTTTTGATTCCGGGGTTATCAATGAGAGAGTTTCAGAATTTGCAAGTGGATAAGGTTTTTTACATTGCCTTCTTGCCTCTTCTTTCTATTCTCATTGCATCATAACCAGGGAGTGTGCCGTTAAATCTCTCTCCTGTCCTTGAGTCCTAGAAGGTGTTCTTTGTGGGTAAGTGCATGAGTCAGGGGAAGGGTGACAGTGTTGAATGATCGGGAACATTTACCTATTTTTATCAACCAACTATGATCTTTGCAAAGGTGACATGAAATCAGCTCACTTAATAATTGTCCTACAGGACACCTACTATGATATGATCAGAAAAAGCATGAGATTTGGAATTTAAAACTCCTGTCTCTTCCCTTTGCAAACCTGGGTCTCAGTTACCTGATCTATAAAATGTAAATCACGCTTACTGGCCTCACAATGTCACTAGTGAGAAAATTAAATAAGGCTGGTGTGTTCTTCTGTGCAGTGCCTTCCTGAACATTCCAGTGAGCCATCGAAATACTGCACTTAAGAAGCAGCTCTCGACAGCCCTGGTAGGCACCAGAAAAGCCTCCAAATGGAGACTGCATCTTGTCAGGTGTCTGGGACCACACAGTGTGGAGAAACGGACATACCATTGCACGCATGTTACACACACCTTGCATGTTACACACGCCCCAGAGGATTCTAGAAAAAGGCAGTCATCCCAGACCAAGTGTCTTTGAAGCAGTTTAGTGTTTAAAGTCCCTTAAAACACTGCGTGAGTGTGCAGAAGCAGAGGTGGGGGGGTGGGGGGGTGGGGCAGGCATGGAGAAGGAGACTTAAAGCAATTTTATTGTAGAGAGTATTTTTGAAACTAAAGACTGATTGAGAAGGACATCAAAAGAGTTTGATTTGTTTGATGTTTGGACATATTCACATGATGCAGATAACTGCTGGATTAATGATGACCGTCTGCACGCCAGATGGACGGCGACTATGTCGAGACATCTGACTCAGCACCATTTGAAAAGCAGATTAAGGTAAAACCATCCTAACACAGATGATCTCCCCTCCCCATGTTTAAGGGTACATCATTCTATTGTGAGTTCAAATCATTCGACAAACTACAGTGAACTTTTAAGACCTCTTCTTCCTGGATCAATACCACTGCGTAAGAATCAGAAGGGGTGATATCATTGTTGGGCCAGTTTCTGTGACTGGGTAAGACTCTTTTAGGACAGGCAGTAGGATGTGGTGAACAGCCCTAAGCTGAGAGGTACAGTCAGTCATAACACAAATGCTGGCCCGTAGATTTACATAATCATTTTAGATGTGATATTTGTAAAAGCTTTTAATCTGAGTATTTGGACAACAACAACAATAAAAACCACACAATCTCATCTCATCCTCCCAGAACACTCTTTCAAGGCATTTGTCCCACTAAAAATTTGTTTATTTTTCTTTTGCTAGCTTTTATTCATAAGAAATACAAATGGCCAATAAATATGTGGGGGAAATTTTAACCTACCCCCCAAACAAATGAAAACAACAGCATAAAAAACAGTTTTACTATCAGATTGGCCAAGATGAGTACAAATGCTAAAATCCAGTGTTGGGGAAGGTATGGAGAGTTGGCCGTCTTGCTATTGAGCTAGAGAGAATGTAAATTGGTTCTATACTACTTTCAGGGGGTGATTTAGAAATAAGTGCCAACTTGTTGTGAGCTGATGTATGGAAGTGACGAATCACTAAATTCTACACCTGAAACTAATATCACAGTGCATGTTAACTAACTGGAATTTAAATAAAAACTTGGAAAGGAAAAAAAAGAAGTGCCAAAAGCCTTAGGACTTTACATTCCTTGGCTTTGGCAATTTCCTTTTTAAGAATATGTTCTAAAGACATGAATATGAGTCATTTATAAAGATTTTTGTAAAAGAATGTCCACTGCAATATTGTTTAAAATGAAAAACTGGAAACAACATAAACAGTCAACGACGGGATAGTACTTATATTGGAAACTATTGTGATATATGCTCTTGTCGGTGTATACTTACGTTGGCATTAAAATGATTTGAAGAATCTAGGCAATTTAATCCTGAAGTCCAAATTCTGCAGATATTTTAAAAGATGACTATAAAAAAGAACTTGCGATGGAACTACTCAGAATAAGTATTAGCATTAGCGTAATTTTTAAGTGATCTTTACTACGTAGATAATTTTTCCTCTTTCTAAAATTCTTCTGAGTGTTTGAAGAGGTGACTTACTCACATGGTTAAAAGAATATACAAAATACTTCTGTCTTGCAATCTCCCAGATCCCACTCCCAAGGCAACGGATATTTCCAGTTTCTCGTCTATTTTTCCAGAAGTACTTTTTGTGTATACAAATCTCTTTACATATATTCTGCAACCTCTCCCACCTTTTAAAAGAACCCAATGTAGATACATGTTGTTTTTTCTTAATTATCATATTAGTCAATAGATAAAGAGTGTCATCATTCTTTTTTTTTTTTTAATGACTATATGGTATTCTATGGTATGAGTGGGCCAAAATTAGGGTAAAAATAATTTATCAGCCAAATCAAGACACTTTCGAAAGGGATGCTATTCCTAATTATAGTGAAACAACAGTGCAAAAGCCAGGACTGTCTCAGACAAACCTGGATGTATGGTCATCCTGTCCATTAATGACCACAACTTATTAATCAGTTCCCTTTTGATGGAACTTAGGTTATTTCTAATGATTTGCGAGAGCAAAAATGCTGCAATAAAAACCTGATATGTGTGTCATTTCACACAAGTGGGAGTACATTTGCAGGACAGAAGACTTAGAAGTGAAATTGCTTAGTCAAAGACACCGGCATGATTTTTATTTGATAGATATTTCCAGGTTGTTGTCCAAAAAGGTTGCAATTGTTTACATTTTCATTTTCTGAAATAAGTACTGCTTTAATAATAAGATGAAACAATACATTAACTTTAAAAATTAAGTAATGTGAAAAATGTAGACTTAGCAAGTTGAAAGCATTCTTTTTTTGTGGGGGGGAACCAAATTATTTGAAGAATGGTACAAATGAAAGAAGTTAAGTAGATGTTTTGGTACAACTTATAGAAAAGGTAAAGGTAACCCCAACATGCATGCACTGCCTTGGTGACCAGGAAAGTCACCCTTGTGGCTATGGGAAGACAGCCTAAGAAACACATATAGAAACCCAAGACTGAAAATACTTAAAATTGAGCATATCAAGACCACCCATAAGTTTCAAAAACAAACCAACCCACAAGAAATGGTGCCAATGAATAGATAATGCAGTTACAGGGTGAACTAGAAAAGCTCTTTGTAAATATAATGCTTAGTAATGTCTCTGGGCGTCTCCCACCCTCTTTTGATTCTATACCTTGTACCTTCTTCTCTTTGCCCATCGAGGCAAGTTAGTTTCCATTTGAAGTCAATAAGGGACAACAAAAGGCTGACAGAGGCCGGTCTTTCTTCTTCTCAGAGAACAAACAGTCCCAATAGGAGAGCTCTACCACTTCGGGGCAGCTACTGTGGTGTCTGTAACAGTATCTGTTACGGCGGCTGGACCTGAAACCCCAAAGTGGTAGGGAAATCTCTGCGGAGGGCCAACGGCCTGGGAGTGTCTGCCAAAATCGTGCCATCTCAACACAGCAAGAGACAACTATCCGCTATCTCCGGGACAGACTTCCTATTACTTCACGGATAGAAGCTCTGGGAGAAAAGCCGCAGATTCTTTCACTTATGAAATGAAATCCGCACCTGCCAAAATACGTTGCAATGGTCTCATCTACTCAGGCCTTAACCTTAAACATCTTCCTGCCATTCACAAGACGTTCCCAACATGAGCTTTACGTCTCTCCCGTGAATTTGTATGCCACGAAGTTACAAGACCAAGTACAGAGTGTTCTCAAATGTATGGGGGAGGATGTCTATGAGAGCTTTCGTAAGAACTTCATATCCACATGATGAAACAGCATTTGAAAATTATTTCCAAAAGACTACGCACCAACATGAATGCAATTTTTACATTTTGACCTTGGAATGACTACGCGAAACCATGGCACAAGAGCTGGCACCTAATAAATACTTCCTGAATGATTGATTTGGGGTGAAACAGACATTTACCTACAGAAACCACACCTGATGACCTACTACAGAGGTGACAGGCAAAACTCTACTCTCTCAACTGCAATTCCTTCAAAAATCAAGATGTTAAAGAAGTGCTAATCTTGTCACTTTCTTCACACTTAAAGCATAACAACAGCTACTAGTCATGGAATAATTACATTAGCCTTCTGTGGATGGACTTTTAGGCTGTTTCCAACCTTCTGCTATTTCATACTATGCTACAATAAATTGTGTGTGTGTGTGTGTGTATGTGTGTGTGAGAGAGAGAGAGAGAGAGATTTCACACAAGTGGCAGAGCATCTACCCGATAAAAAAAACTTAGAAGTAAAATTATGTCAAGTATTTCAAAGATATTATTCTTTTTATTCTCACAAGAGTCTTGCAAGGTGGGCTCAGTTGCTCCTCACACAGAAAGAAAATTAAAACGAAGGCTCAGAGAGGTGAAATGATTTCCCCTCCGTCACAGAGCCAGCAAGTGGTAGCTGCAGTTCTCACGGAATCCTAGGAGCCCGGCCCATCCCACTCCCTTAGTCTCATAAACGTTTTCCCATAAAGTCCCAAACAAATAGCATCATAGAGGACTCAAGCCACACTTGAAGTCTGGAAAGCTTAAATTCAACAAAGTAGAACAACGGCAGTTGAGACGGTTAAACAGACAGCTTTGTGGCCTGTACTAGTCTCCCGGAGATGGATCTGGATCCTACAACAGATCCTCATGGATAATAGTGAAATCCAGGCTGGTCCTTCCACACACACTAAACACACTGTCTTTTTAAAATTTGCACTCAGTGACCCTTGCCAAATCCCACCTGTTCTATACTTAAGATCTGTCTGGAATGAAGCTAGTTTGTCAAACCCCTTACAATTCCTGCCTCCTGGGTTGGCTGTATAAAAAAGAGGTCTGGGGGCGCCTGGGTGGCTCAGTCACTAAGCGTCTGCCTTCGGCTCAGGTCATGATCCTAGGGTCCTGGGATCGGGCCCCGCATCGGGCTCCCTGCTCAGTGGGAAGTCTACTTCTCCCTCTCCCACTCCCACTGCTTGTATTCCCTCTCTCGCTGTGTCTCTCTCTGTCAAATAAATAAATAAATAAATCTTTAAAAAAAAAAAAAAGAGGTCTGTCTGTTCAGTTTGGCATAAATTCCCTCACTGATGGCATATAAGAGAGATGTGTCTTTTTTTTTTTTTTTTTAAGATTTTCTTTATTTATTTGAGAGAGAGAGGGAATGTGAGTACAAGCAGGGGGAGTGGCAGGCAGAGGGAGAAGGAGAAGCAGGCTCCTGGCTGAGCAGGCAGCCCAGTTCAGGGCTTGATCCCAGGACGCTGGGATCATGACCTGAACCGAAGGCAGACGCTTAACCGACTGAGCCACCCAGGCGCCCAAAGAGATTTAATTTTATTTTATTTTACTTATTTAGAGATTTAATTATATTTTATATATTATTATATATATAATATATATAAAGTATATATATATAAAGTATATTATATATACTTTAATTATATCACACAAGGGAGTCTATAGCAAAGGTCAGGACTCAAAATTTTTAAAATAGGTCTTAGAGCTAATGACTGGATAGCCATTAGCCTTTATAATCAAGTATCCTGCCTCAGGTGTTCATAATATTTTACATAAGCAAAGTGTATATTATAACCTTCTTGGGGGGGTGGGGGGGAACTTGACAATAGGTCTCAAAAACTTAAAGATAATGGGTTTCCTTTGTTCCAGCAATTTGACTGTGGGAATTTGTTCTTAAAAAATGGTCACAGAAATAAAGAGAAGATTTATGTACTCTACCATTCATCACAAGCTTATTTATAATAACTTAAAAATGGAAATAACCAAAATGCCGAACAAAAAGAATACACTTAAATAATTTATTCAATGTCCACGTAGGAAAAATTATACAGCCATCAAAATGGTGTTGTCAAAGAAAACAACACAGAAAAATCTTCCTCATCAAGGACAAGGGAAAATAAAAGAGAGAAAACTGAGAGAACCTCGACCATGTCATTTGTATACATATGTGCATACAGAGGAAAAAACGAGAAGACTGAAATCCAGAATGCTAAAGATCTGAGTGCACTATTATGCATAATTTTATTTTCCCTTCCATATAGTTTTGATTTTTATGTTTATACCTAAAGGGTAGATGTTATGATTATATATTACAGTTAAACCCAGAAAAAGATGACAAATAGGATTTTTTTTTAAAGATTTTTTAGATTGGTTGTTGATGCTGTTGACTTTGTAAGCCATGAGCCATTTCCAGTTACAGTCAAGTTAGTTAGGCAGGACTATTTCTCTTTTGCCTTCTGCAGTGCTTACAGGTATTATCACTGGTGTAGAAAGAAGGAGTGAGATAATGAAACTCAGAGCCATCTTTTTCGGTAGGACAGACTGATTGCCATACATTTGTTTGGAGAAGATTTGGAAGTCCAAACTGACTAAAGTTACTTAGAGATTTCCTTTATCTGTATAACCCCAGCTGTAGAAATTATCCCCTACTGCAGACAACCATATCTTGGTCTGAGGCAATAAAAACCTCCTCAACTAAGAATTTCCATGACGTCAATCAATGGCAATAGCCTCTAAGAGGTGCTTGCCTCCTCCTATGTGAATGCTCTCATCTCTCTCTTCCTTCAGTCTCTTGATGCCTCAGAACAGGAAAGTCCTTAACCAACCAAAGATTTACTAACTAGATCCTTCCCCACTTTTAAGCCAAAGTTCTATCTGTCAAGATACTGAAATTGAAACCCCAAATCCATGTGGCAATATTCTGGTTATCCACTTTCACAAACTCTAACCCCGGTTCATTTTGGCCTGACCTTGTATTCTTCTTTTCTGTGTTCTCTCTTCCTTGCTTATAAAGGAATCTGTTTCACATTATTTTCCTTAACCATGCTCATTTAAAATTTGTGACTAAGAGCCTTGCTTTCTTTTGCCAGAATGTCTTCTCTCATGGACCCTTTTTTATTTACTTCCCTGCCAAATTCCTTCTCAAACTCCACTCTTAGTTTCCTCCAGGAATTAAGATGTCTCCTATTCTCTTTCTCTAAGTAAACAACTAGGACTGTATAAGTTGCAGAATATGCACTCTTAGGCATTGAGATGGAGTATATAACCAATTCTAGTGGTAATCTACCTAAATCCAGTGTGTGGCTAACTGTCAAATATTTGTTTCTCTGTGATTCTAAATCCCCAAACTGTAAGCATCTCTATATTATTTATAATAATTTGAGTGGGGCATTTGCAAGATCACTTTTTATGAATCTGAGATGATGTTGTTAATGACATTTGCAGATGGAGCTGCTTTTGGAAAAGTTTGACAAAGGTGAATTCAGTTCAGCAGCTGAAGTTTCTCTTTTTCTCTCGTGGTCAGAGTTCACACACACTTTCTCCACATGCTCCTACCCCTATCAATAAACCAACCAATCAGTATTTCTGGGAGATGTCCCTTTCATCTTTCATTCATGCTTAGCTAGAAATCATTACAGATGAAAACGTTACCAGTCTCAGTTCTATTACTAGTTTACTAAAAAGGCAAGGAAGTATAAAACACCCAAGATAGGAATTTTAGGCTCCTGTAAATATCTACTTGGGGTAGGGGTGACTTTTTTGCAGTGATAATGGTATTTCAGCATCCCTGACATCAAACCACCCGGGGAACCATCTGTATCACCTTCCTGTCAGGCCAGGCTCCACTCTGGAAACTCACTGAGACCCTTGTCATTACCTATAGTGATATCTTGGAAAATCCAGTGCCCTGTTCCATCGAACACATCATCCATCCAGCTCTCTCTCACACTCAAAATGCATTAGTTCTTGGACTTCATGACAAACTCTGAACCCCTTGATCACTCAACGGAACATGTTGGCACTACTATAAATTCCTGATTTCTAAACTTAGTTGGGTCCTCGCTGAGAGCACTTTTCCATTTCCCTCAGGAACAAATCCAACCTCCCACTTCTCCCTCTGTGTGTTTTGTGCAACACTGCCCCACTTATTCTCAGATATGCTTGTCTGTTGCGGCACTGAGAAAGTTGAGGCCCTCGAGGGGACACTATCAACACTCCATTCCTTATTTATATGCCCCATGTTCACCTCCTTTCCTCTGGAATGAGGATAGAAGATGTCTCTCCTTCTCTGTCAAGGTCATCCCTTCCTATGTTCAAAGACCTCATTTGATTTAGTTTACCTCTCTCCTCTTCTTTTCCTCACCAGTCTTCTCTTTGTCCTACAAACAAGATAAAACAGTTCCTACCCTATAGAAAAATCTTCCACACACCGTGTCTCCCTCAGGCTAACACCCCTTCTCTCTGCTTCCTTCTCAGCTCTCATGCCCATATGTGTTGTTGCCAGTAATAGCCTTTATTTCTCTCCTCCCTTTTGAGCCCCTGACAAGTTGATTTCAATTCTCACCATCTGGTACAAATGTTCTTAAGGTCAACAATCATGCCAGTCCAAGGGAGACTTTTCAGTTCTTACAGTGGGCTAACTCTGCCTGCGTTTGACGGAGTTCATTAACTTTTTCTTCCTTGAGACATTCTCCCTCCTGTTGATTCAATAATGTTCCACTTTCTAATATTTCTCTGCCCCCTTTTCTCGATCTTCTTCCTGGGTCCCTCCTTCTCCCTATTCTGTAACTGATAGTTTCCCCCACTCATACCCCATAGCTGATTTCTCTTCTCCGTCTATTCTTAGGCCATACCATTCATCCCTGTGGTTTTAACCCCTGCCAAAACATTTATGATTCTTGAATCCTTCAAGACTTCCCAGAACTACCTACAGGACATCTTTTATGCTACACAATGTCCCAAGAATGGTCACTGTTACAGATGGTGCTGAATGACAATTTCTTCCTTTCCTGGGTGCGTAGGTCCAAAATCGTGATTCCTTCTGTCTACAAAATTAATGCCTCTGCCTAAGTGTAAGCATGCAAACAGAAATTAATATGGGTTTACATCTGCTCCATTACAACATTAAGGCATACCATATCACCTAAGAAGAAGAGGGCTGAATGGAACAAAAGCAAGGCTTAATCTTCAGACGTAACAGCTCTTGTTGAAACCACAGAACGTCCACAGTGATTGAGCAGAGGTGAGGGCACATGTTTTGATCATTTACTTAAACCCCTTGGGAGATCAAGTTTTTTTTAGAGTTATAACCAGAATGCTTCAAGTAAGAGCTTTGCTTTCGGACTACTGGTTAAATCACAGAATGGCTACAGAATTCTAAGTGCCAGGCAGGCTTACCATTTTCCAGTGTTCAAGCTGATAGAGGGGATCTCACGTTTTCTGGGAGTCCCAGAATACATGGTTAAGGGTACTGTAGCATGTTACTGAGAAACACCATGACACCCATACCTATTATCACACATGGGGACCTGTCGCCACAGCACCGTTGTGCAAACAGATGGCTAATGCTGTGCGACCCCCAGCTGTCCACTCAACCATGATGCCAGGATGGCTGCCTGTTTTCTCCTTTCCTCACCAAAGAAAAATTCAGTTGTAATAGCAAGAGAAATGTTACATAGATTCAACAGCATAGGGACTTTTCTGCATAAACTCCTTCCTGATGATGAGGAAATCAACAGGGGTTCTTTTTCAGTGGTGAATCTGATGCACAGCCAGAAGTGGGAATTGGCTTTTAGTGGCATTTTTGGAGCCCTTACTCTGTACCATTATCGTTGAAACTGTCCCCAGTATTGAACATGGCTCTGGATTTTACCACCTTGACAAGCCATCTCTAGTAATCTGCATATGTATGTTGTTAATTATACTACTTGGCAAGCACGATGTACTGTAGTTAATACGTTCAGGTTTTTAAAAAGTCCTCGATTTGGGGGCACCTGGGTGGCTCAGTCAGTTAGGCGTCTGCCTTCAGCTCAGATCATGATCCCAGGGTCTTGGGCTCGAGCCCCACATCAGGCTTCCTGTTCAGCGGGGAGCCTGTTTCTCCCTCTCCCTCTGCCGGCTGCTCTCCCTGCTTGTGCGCTCTCTCTCTCAAATAAAATCTTAAAAAAAAAAATCCTAGATTTCAGCTGTATCTTATTTTATAATTTATTCACTGAGGGCAGGCCCTTTTCTTCCTTTGCTTCAGGTTTCCAGGTAAAGGGGGCTCCATTAGAGTAATGCTCGTGAGCATTTTTCTGCCACCTGCTCATGAGTTATCCGAGTGCCGAGAAGGGAGAAGAGACAGCATTTTTAGCCAACTCTCTTCCCGTAGCTCCTGGCAAGAAGCGTGCTTTCTCTCCTCCTCCACGCTGTAGGTTGCACAAGCACAGTTCCTGCAGGGAAGGCCTGCTTCGCGGGTTCTCTGTGGGGCTGGCTGGGTAAGTCTAGCTTAGCGGGAGCTGAAAGAGGAGCAAGCACACTTGCCAGGCCAAAGTCACGGGCTTCTACCTAGTTCTTATCAGTAGGAAAGCGAGCATTTTGATCTTTATCTGTTGAACTTCTACATCGCTCAAGTGGGGCAACAGGTGATATGCATAATTATAGTGAGAAACAAAGCCAATTATTAAACAATATCTATGCTGGTTTGGGTTCAGATATTTATAGAGTCAATTCTTTTCTATTTCCCCTGGTGGAGAATTCCTTTTTTACTACAATGTTAAGAAGCACAACACAACATCGTTTTCTTAATTACTTAGAACGTTTATGACATTCCATGTGTATTTTCATTACATCAATATCTGGAAGGTCGACAGGATGAAAAATTGGCGATACGAACACAAATAGATCAAAAGAGAAGAAAAACTTAGTGAGATTGCCAATGAGCCAAGACAGGCAGGGTAACCTGAACAGAAGGTCAATAACATGTCTCAAAGACTTAGAATTTGGGAAAATACTTTAAATGTTTGTTCTTGCAATCAATTCCACAGTCAAGCATTGCCTTTCAACAGTTCCTTACTATTCATAGGAAATGCCAACACTTCTACTGGTAGCCCGGCTCTATTTTATGACAAAGAAAACAATTTATATTTGACTATAACCTAGATCATCAATAGAAATTTCATCCATGTTTGGGCTCATTTTAGCAACATTATATTTTTCGTAGTCTTTCTGAAGGAAAGCCAGAAGAAATAATCCATTTTAAAGTATTTTTCTACATTGGTGTTTGAAGATATTTAGGTCCAAATATAAGTAGAACATTATGACACCACAGTTTTGAATACACAAACTCAGTGTTCATATGGGTCAAATTCCATGACACCCCTTTTCAAGGGGCTGTGAAATTCTCATCCTGTAATTCTGGTGTTTCAAATAGTGTATAACAATAGCAGAACCCAAAGCTGGGTCTCAATAATTGTTTTACAAAAATTATTTTCAGATCACATGATTTATTGCAGAGTGATAAGGAAAGCTTTGTGGTGAGTCTGTAATTTCATGATCGCTTTTAGTTGTAAATACTGGATCCTATTGACCATTGATTCTCAAATGCCATTGTACTGCCTATGTTAAGTAAATGTCAGAGGTGAAAATCTTAAGGACGTTACCTATGAAGTGAAACAAACATAATCATTTCTGATGCCACTTAATTATGGAGTTGTTTAAAAAAGGCTGTGTATTATTATTATTGCACAGGGGTAGATATATGTCCAAAGATGAACACAGAAAGACCTGGGTTCTAATCATGCTTTCCTACTTACTGGTGACACTGGGCAAGCTACATAATCCCCCTAAGGCCCAGGTTCCTCCCTTGTCAGATGTGATAAAACATACCTACCAGGTTTTCCTGAGCAATAAGCGAGATCATTTAGGTACAGCGCTTAACTCAGCACTCGACGCCAAGTAGGTAGTTAAAAGTGTGGACTCTGGAATTTAATTCTGGCTTTTAACTAAAACTACTATTGCTGCTACTATTGAGCTTGTCATTACTGAATAAACTGGTTGAGAGCAAGTCAAAAGCACATCAGGTCTCTAAAGCCAACACTAACACAGAGCACCCAAAACTTGCCAGGCACTGTTCTGAAGGCCTTAACTCTATTAACTCATTAATCCTGAAAACACCTCCATTTTAATATTACCCTATTTATAGCACAATATATGAGGAAACCTACGCACAGAGAGGTTTAGTAATTTCATCATGCACACACAGCAAGTGGCTAAGCCAGGGTCCAAGCCCTGGCACACCCTACCCTTAACCTGAACGTTCCCTCTTCTGTCTCCCTCGGCATACCCAACCGTCTTGCCTTGTGCCACGATGGACCATTTGGCAAAGCCCTTGGAAGTTCCCTAAACTTGGTGAAAGGAAGAAGAGGTTCAAGAACAGAGAAGTCTGAGAAGGTAGACGGTTTTGCAATTATTCTGATGAGCACTTATAAGAGCATTACTGGTTGGAATCAAAGACTGGTAGGATTGACAGTGGTTGAGTCCTCACCAGGGAGCTGTCCAGCCTAAGCATGAAGGGCTTCAGTGAAAAAGGCAGTGACCAATTTCTGAGGCATTTTAGCCCATTTTGGGATAACTCTGAATGTGACAGAAAACTCTTTCTTATATCCTGCCAACATAATGTTCCTAGTGGTTTCTCCTCATTGGTTCTAATTCTGATCCCATGAAACTGCCCACATCACAGCTCAGGCTTTCCTCCACGCAACTGTCCTTCAACATCATGCGATTTCCTCATGTCTCCCTTCCAGCTTCTCTTCCCCATACTCAAAGCCTCACAGTTGCTACCACCCATATGGCATGGCCCTTGGTGTCCTCTCCACCAGGGATCTCTACTTTAGTGGTTGTTAGGGGACGGAATGAGACAGACATTGGTTTGAACACTGGCTCTGTCTTATTAACTCTGTGACTTAAGGCAAGTTTCCTTCTCTGCCAAACAGGAATAAGAATATCTGTATGATAAGCGACGGGGATTAAGAACTCCCCAAGAACTTGTAAGAAACTCCCAAGAGCTTAGTGTCATGCCTGGTATACAATACATATCCCCAAATGTTAGTTGCTTATAGTTGTTACCATCATCATCTTGGATCTTGGATCATCACCTTGGATGTATAAAGTGGAAATGTGGGGCACAACTGGGAATGAGACCCTCACTCTGATCCAGAGTCCGGAGAGCACAGGCAGAGCTGGAGAGATACTCTGATTCCCAAGTTCCCACCACACACATCCTAGCCCTGTCCCAGGAATGAGAACCAAAACACCCGCTTCTCCCTTTCTCAACATTACTTACCTGGGATTTGGAGATTTAACTATGTACTACTCCAAGTGTACCAATGGTAACAGATACATGAACTTTAGCAAACATGGTGGAATTCTTTTTAGTGAAAGGTATGAAAGCTACATGATAGTTTTTACTATGAGATGGGAAATTCTGAAAACTATAGGACTCTGTTTGGATCAATGAGAATAGACCCCAAACGAATACCAAGTTGGGGGGGTGGGGAAAGGTACAGAAGTAGCTAAATTCCCCCTGGGAGTCAAGTTATTTCTAACTTTCTTTCCAAAGATGTCAACCCATAATGGAGAGCAATGACACCATTATGCATAAACAAAGGAAATCTTGGCTCAGGTGGCTGATCCTCACTTGGGACAGAATGGTGACAACTCAAAAACCAAAATCATTGCAAACTCACTCAAGCTCTTAGGCACTGTCCACACAGCACGGTCAAGTAATTTCCACCACTTACCCCAGGTCTAATTTGGGGACATTTTTAATTCATATATTATTCTCTTATTTGTTTTAATAGGAACTAATTGTCCTTCAAGTGATTCAGATTTCCTAAAGACTCAACAGGGCTGATGGTAAAAAGTGGCATCGGTCATGCTAACACTATTGAAGTCACTGTGAAGTTTCAAGAATAGAACACTTCTTCTTTGAGAACAAAGCTGGGATCATCTCTCTCTCTTTGCATATCCCCCACAGAACCTAGCACAGACCCTTAGTCATATTATGTACTCAGTACATATTTTCTAAATACGTGTTCCTGAATTGCAGAAAAGCAGGCCTTTCTTTTTCACCATAATGACCTTGAGTATTAGGGCTTATATAAGAACCAGGAGTCATCTCTACAGAAAGCTGGAAATAGCCTCCATCTGAGGCTCTGCTGGCAGAGCAAATGGGTAAGAGAAGCCTCTGGAGTCAGCCCCCTGAATTCTAACCCCAGGTCTACCATCTTGGGGATGTTACCTCAAGCCTCTCTGTGCTCCATTCCCCAACCATACAATGGGGATAATAGTATTATTTATACCTCATAGGCTTCTTAGGAGAAGTAATTGAAATAACATATAAAATACTTAAGGAGAGCTTTCAGCCTATAATGAGCATCCAGTATAATATTAGCTATTGTTATATTATTTGCTAGTCCAAAAGCCTGGGGTAAGTCACTTAGCCACCATGCTCCACCATTTCCTTGTGTGTAAAACAGAGTGTAATCAAGGGTCCAAAGACCCTCCTGCTCTAGGACAGATTTCTAAGGAGTCCAGCACTCCTGACCTCCAGGGAATGGACAGGAGACCCCTGATGGAAAAGAATGAGGAAGTAGTCAAAACATCATTCTTCTGTTTTCATCTCTAATATAGATCTTTTAGGACGTAAGTAATAAAATCTGATGACACCTGGCTAGTATGAGGAAAGCTATTACGTATTAAACCTGACTTGGAGGTGGGTGGTTTCCAGCAAGGGAAGCTGGAGCACCACTGTACAAAGCATTCACAAGCAATGTTAGTGCATTTTTGCAGGATAGGAGAGAGGGAGGTGGTATTCTCCAAAGCAAAGTTGCTTTTCAAACCATTGGCATATTGGGTTTCTGAGAATTTCCCCAGGGTTTCTCAGTAAACTATATTGATTTAGGACAGTGAAGATAAGAAATGGCTCTCTTTTTGGTATCTGTCACTATGAGTAACTTAATTCTGCCCTTTCGTACAGGAAAAAATTGTAAAATCCATCTGCAAATATCTGGGCTGATTACTTCAATTTGGGAGATACTCCTCTTACTTGACAAGCTCTTTGTGGGATACCGTGTTTTCACAGTGTAGTGGTTATCACATTCACCTCATGAGCTCTTTGTGGGGCTTTGATTATCCATGCTCCACATCTATCTTGGAAGGGAATGACATACACAGCATATGGATATCAGGAGACCGAGCGCTTAATGTGTGCCCACGCAGTGCTGGCCACTTTCTGTATATCATCTTTTACCCAAACAACAGTAGCTTGAATGTATTACCACTAAGTTTCACAGACCAAAGACACTGAGTGTCGCGAGGTGTGTGACTTGTTCACTGTCGCAGGGGATGGCATTGAGATTCGAACTCAGGTCTACACTCCATAGTTCATGCTATAAACCTTCAACTACTAAAGGTAGAAGAGAAAACTTCCCCATTTGAACACACTGTTTGAAGCTGACAAGACAATCTTTTCTGGTGTTCCATCTGGAGAGGAAAAAAGATCCACCTTTATTAGAAACACTGCTGTTCAGTTTAATCTAGTTAAGAATGCTATAATTGGGGGATTGCATCCTTTCATAATACTCTGTCAGTGGAATATTGCTGCCCATGGCATTCTGAAGATTTCTCTATCAAATGTCTACCAGTTCTGGTGAAAGGGAAAGCTAGAAACCCACCCCAATGGCCCAGAGAGAGCATTATTTCCTACCTGGTACAGATATTCAAATATCTACCTAAGATGAGGTAATTCTGTCAAACCCTTAGCCCCATAAAAAGCCTAAACTTCCCCATTTTAAATGTCTCTACACCAATAACAACAGCCACAGTGGAATATGTCATAGTCCAATACTAGGGGTAACAATCTTAAATGTAGCTACAGATTTTGCTATCTGTACAATTTATTTAAAGTCTAAATTAATTTCTTTTAGGACAGGATGATTGGTCCCATGCTAATTTTCACAACAGGTCAAAAAATACTTCCTTTTTATTTAAACATGTCACCAAAACTCTTCTCCTACTACCATACTCACTGACATTTCCCCTTTTCATTTCACTTTTGAATAGAAACTTCACTAATTGACATTCTCTCCAACTTCTTTGAATGCTACTGGGGACAAAGGAAAGCTAAAAATAACAACTCAGAAAGCTTGACTCGCCCTCAACACATTGAAAGAACACTTCCCTGTACACGCCCATCGCTCAACCTGTGGTAAGATGAAAAAATATATATATGTATATATATTTTGAAGGAATCAACGAGTTTGTGAAAAGTTCTGGCTAAAAAGTGAGGAAGTGGCTTATGCAGAGACTGAATTCTGACTCTTTGGCAGCCCAGGCTCAGTGCTGGTGCTAGTGGGACCCGGATGAGGCTGCTCTGGATACTCTGCAACACAGCTCAGAGGCTCCCCACAGAAGCAAAAGCCAAGAAACCCCAAGCCCGCAAGCAATAATGACACTGCCTATAATAGAGGGTGAGACATGCAGATAATGTTTTATTGTCAGAATTCTCTCCAGGCAGAAGGATTTTTAGAGACCTTTGGGGGGATTTCTGAGGATTCTTAAATACCATTTTCAAGCAAATGTTTATTGAAGTGCATGTTCTTGTGACATCCTTCTATTTCTTCACTGTATAATTAGGAGGCATAAAGAATAGAATTGTTGGGTACTTTTCTCATCCTGCTTTGCCTTTGGTCTCTTGTTTATCAAATTCCTGATAGTTCAGTTAGTCAGTGCCAGTAGAATTTTTTTGAAGAATACCCATTTCTGGGTTTTTTTCCATGATGCTTGTTCCATATTTTAATACCCAAGAATATGAATCTAAGATTAAGAGAGATTTAGAGAATTTTATAGACTAGTTTGTCATACAGGATAAAGCACACCAATTCCCCTTGAAAACCATAAACAAGACTTGAAAGCTCCATATTTATTTACAGCCTCCTTCTCAAAACCACACATACAAGTGCAGCGACTATACATTCTAATTAGTTTATCTGTATTCCGCTCATGCGTTGCCATGCTCAAAGAACTTTAAAATTTTCATCACCACTTAGGAACAAGCCCTGACTCACCAAGATTTATAAAGCAATCAGTGGCAAAGTTAGTTGGAAGTCAGATTTTCTAACACCTACAGAAAAATCCACGCGCTGCTGGAAAAAAAAATATAGCCAAGGAAGCGAAACTAAATTTAAGTATGGCATTTCTAAACCAGAGGGAGAGAGATGGGAAGGGAGAATTATTTACAAAGTATTTAAATATGTGTTGGGGCAGTATTGTTTCTTTTCCTTTCACATTTAGGTTCGCTGGATTAAGCAATACGGGGTCAGAAAGAGCTTGACAACCTCTACAGATCCAATTCATCCTTTGGGTCTACTCACAGATCTGAAATACCCTGGGGTGGATAAGAGTTGGAATAGTTTTGTGCCCAAAGCCAGGAAAGACCATAGAGAGGGGGGAAGGCTAGGAGGATGAAGCTTAGAAAGAAGAAACCAGGTTTGAGGGCGAGGATCACTGAGGTTTTTGTTAGTGTGTGTACGCCTCAGAAGCCTGAGCTTTTTCTCATTAACAGGGTGTTGCCTTCCACTGTGCCCTTGTAATTATACAAAGTAAATTACAGTGAGACCCACATAGTCTTCAAAGTCTTTCAATGCTGTATTGAAGGGGCAGGAGAGGAATATAATCCCTACCGTGTGACAGGAGCTTTGACAAAGGCTGGTGGCAAGAGAAAAGAGGAGAGGGATGTGTGAGAGGGGGCTTGAGTAGGATTTACAGGACTTTGGGAAGACTAGATGTAGGGGTGAGTGCTGGGAATGCCTTCAACCACAGTAACCGAAAAGATGGTGTTACCATTACGAAAAATAGGTTGTTAAAGGAAATAAGGTATGCTGATGTAGGGACAGATTGTGAGATCAACTGTATTTTCAACAGAATGAAATTGAGGAATTGTCAAGAACATGGGAAATAAGGAAACAAAGTCCTGGAGAGAGATTGGGACTGCCAATACACACTTGGGAGTCCTTGGCCTACGGACCTGGGGTTGGGATGAAAGGAGTAAGCAGAATTGTCAAGGGGAATGAGGTACAGAGAGGTGCAAAAAGGACCAAGGACAGGCCTGCAGAGATTCCCCCATTGTAGGGAAACAAGGGGGAAGCTAGAAGCTGTAGTGTTGCAACATCAAGAGGAAAGGCAATATCAAGTAGGGATCAATCAATGGGATCAATCTTGTGGAAGGTAGTTAGTGACCTCCGGAGACTCAGAGAGTAGGTTTAATCCAATGGTGGAAGTCATTCAAATGTGAGAAGACCCTGAGAAAATGGATGATGTAAATGTAGTATGTTTTTGCAACAAGTTTGTCCCTGAAGAAGAAGGTGGAGAGATGGAAGTTGGAGGAAGCAGCCCAGTTCAGGAAAAGGGGAGTTAAGGGTGAGAAGGGGCTGCACAGGTTTGTAGACTGAAGGGAAGGAGGCGGTGGTGACGTAGGAGAGGGAAAATGTGAAAGAGGTGAGCTGTGATAGTGGAGGCTGGTTCAGGAAGATTCTAGAAGAAAGCAGGACCAAGACAGGATTGGGGGAAGGAGGAAAAAACACGCTCTAAAGAACATCTGAGATAGAGATAAAGGAAGTTGAGGGTGCTTCTAGAAGATGACTTGAAGCTGGACTTTTGATTTATTTTTATCATGTTTTAGTGACAAAAACAGCAAGGGTATTTTATTCAAAAATCTACTATTCTTAGAGGACTAGGTTTAAAAGACAAAATGTAAAGACCTCTGCCTTCCAGCATGTACTGTCATAACTCCACCTCTGCCCTGCAAAATGAACCTCCCAAAACAGACAAAAGATTTACTTTTCTTCAGCTACACAGATGAGGACTTTTTGGGTAATACAAAGTAAACAAACCAACCCAAAAATCTATGTGTGTTTGACAAACCTAAATTTCTGCATTAGTAAATCAAACGTTTATCATATTTTTATATGGTAAAGACGTGTTTGTTGAAATGAATGTTGAAATTCAAAATTCAAGAATTTTAACAAAGAAAGAAGCAGCACTTGTGTTGAAATTATATACAGGAAACTTCCTATTTACAGCATTTATAGCATTAATTCAATCACCCACGAGCAAGAATTATGCCACACACTGAAGGGATCGATAGTAAATGGTCCCTAAATTCCACGGAATTTACTGTCTCAGAGAGGAACACAAATTCATCTTTCCTAAGTACAATACAGTGTCAACTGTACAGGAGTGTGGGAAACCACTCAGAATTCCCCCAGGAAGCTTCAGAGAGGTGCTGTGAGCTGGGTCTCCAAAGATGGCTTCCAGTTTGCTTCTTCTCTGAAGAGGGAAGGGGCATGATGGGTAATAGCACTGGGTGGTAGCGGAAGTAGGAATGAAGGAGCAGGAAATGAGGCTGGGAAAAGACTGGAAAAAAAATATGGATTGTATCCCGCTGGGGAATGGAACCGATGAAAGAATTTGCACTGGGAAGGAGCATAACCAGAAATCACTGCCTAAGTTGTTTCAAGCCATTTACTTAGATGATGGCTCAACTCTTAACTTCTCCAGATCCCCACCTCCCTCCTCATAGAGAATTCCCACAAGATCTAAGGAAGGGTGATGCAGTCTCATTCCTCCCTTTATGGCTCTGAGAGACAAGTTTTGAAGTTCTTTTATTTTTTGATGTTGCTGGTTTTTTGGGTTTTTTTTTTTATGATTTTAGAGAGGAGTGAAATAGTCTGAAAGTTGTCACCAAAGTGTCAAAGAGTGCCCTAAAAACGCGGACTGTTTTATTTGGTCGGATGTGAATGTAGCAGCTACACTTAAATAAATTTGACAACCAGGCACCGTGAGGAGTCTCTGAGGAACTCCAACCACCAGGTTGGCGTGTGTAGGCACCACAATCAGGCTAGGAATCTGCAGCCCTTAAAACCTGTCTGTAGTCCATCAATTTTCAGGGGACGATGAGGTCGGCCTGGGGAGGGTTAGAAAAAGAGTACGTTTTGGTGCCATATATAACCCTTTTTATAGGGTTTAGAACATGATTTTACATTTATCTTTGCTTTTATGACATTGTTGGGCATGATGACTATTCCATGCCTAGTCTTTATAAAGGTAGGCACTCCTCGGTCCTCTGTCCTCATGTAGTTGCCACACAAACAAGGAGAACCACTCCAGGAAAGCCCACATGATGATACAATTTGCAACATTAGAGCACAAGAAAGTTCTGTGTTTATTATGGGTCAAGACTGTCAAGCAATCACTAATCAGAGAGATATGCCAACAGTAGTCATTAATGATAGTTAAACAGAATTTCATGTAGGATGACTGCCTTTATAGTAGACAGGTTATACAAAGAGCTCTAATCCAGCTGGATGATCAAATCAAATACTTCACCTTATTTGGGGAGGTTTCTCAGAAAGAGTGGCTCCTTAGGCAGATTTTGCCGAATGTGTGAGTGATATAATTTTGTCTCTTAGAAACCTGATCTCTCAGTTCCAAGGACACTCCCCAAGTTGCTTGATTCAAAGCGTAATTGCCCAGTCTGTTCCCACCAATGTTATGTACATGAGGAAAACCACGTGGTAAAAGGGAAACCGCTCAGGCTTCGGGAGTTCAAGTGCAAAGTCAGATGGATTCAAATCCCATCTCCACTGATGCTTCTGACAGGAGACTTTTACATTTATCTGGGTCTCAGTTTCCTCAACTGTAAATGGGGATTGATAATATAACCTACCTCCTAGGCAGAGTCCAAACACTATATGTAAAGTGTCCAGTGCCTGGTCAGACACAGGTAGTCAAAAAGTGGTAACCATTATTATTGGCTGGCTGACAGCAGAGTTAACTACAAAAAAGTAGAACCAGGGGTTTAGATACTGGCTGTTATCTCTACATGCTATTATATTTTCCCAATAGTGGCATGGCTCACTTCTTACTTTTTTCAGATGCTTGATCAAAATATTTTCTTCTCAAGGAGGTCTACACTGACCATTCAACAACTCCAACAGGACAACCTACAGCTGTTCCTCCCAACATTTTTTTTAAAGATTTTATTTATTTGACAGAGAGAGAGAGAGCACAAGCAGGGTGAGCGGCAGAGGGAGAGGGAGAAGCAGGCTCCCCACTGAGCAGGGAGCCCCATGTGGGGCTTGGTCCCAGGACCCTGAGACCATGACCTGAGCTGAAGGCAGACGCCTAACCGACTGAGCCACCCAGGCACCCTCCTCCCAACATTTTATGGCCACCTAACATATTCTATAATTTTCTTATTTATTAGGTTTTATTATTATCTGTTGTCCCATTAGGTTATAAGCCTTGCAAGAGTAGGAGTTTTGTCTCTTTTGCCTACTGCTGCATTTCCAGCACTTAGTGAATTCTCGATATTTGTTGAATGAATGAAAGAAGAACTCTGCCTAGGTTTGTTTTGTATTTGAATGTTGGGTCAGTGGAAGGGAGGTAGTGCTTCCTTATGGTGCTCACATATCAGCTCCAGGGTCAGTGCAAGACTGATGGTGTTGCTAACTGGGTGCCCAGAACCAATGGAAGGCATTTAACTAGCCCCAACACAGGCATACCAAGTAGTGTGAGTGACAGAAAGCTTTCCTGAGATTGGCTTAAGTATTCACAACATGCTCCCTTGCCTCAAATCCTTCACACATTATGCCCATCAAGGGAAAGATGTTTGAACTTTCCATGAAAACAGTAGGAGACTCTTGCTAAATAAACATCACCATGAGTGTGATGTCGATCAAGTTCATAATGTTCAAGAGAAACCTGCTTTTTGAAATTTGTGAACAGTTTCCACATCCACTAACTTATTCATGCCTTGTTCAAGCAGATGTGTCAACATTTCACCAAATTATCAATCAAAAGGCAATGACTGGAATTTTAATCAACTACAGGAGTTCTCAAATAGAATGGAGAGGCTCCCATAGCAAAAAAGGTACAGCAAAGTTGATAAATGCCTTTTAATCCTGACTGCTAAATCTTCAGCACCCACCATACCCTGCTACAGTCAGAGCACAAATTTCATTAAGAGCAAGGACGATGTCAGTTCGTGTTCCTTGCATAGTGCCTAGCACCCAACAGACACAGAACAAATATGTACTGAATGAATGAACAAATTCAGCCACTTCAATACATATTTCAAAGACCCTTTACGAAACCCAATTGACACAGTGCAAGGACTAGATAAAGATTTTGGTCAACAGGATGAATGAGACTTGGCAGCAGTATACACGGAAAAAGATCTGAGAGGTTTTGTTTTTCTCAAGCCTGACACGAGATGAGGGCCAACTGTGCAATTCATCTGCTAAATAAGCTAAGGCCATCCGAGCCCAAATTAACAATCAACAGGGCAATGTGTCCAGAGGATAAGGAAAAAAAAAAAAAAGTTCCTCTGCATTTTTAGCTGGTCAAACCACACCTGGACGAGAGCTATCCAGGTCTGGGTGCGCATTTTAAGGAAAATTCTAACATAATGGTGAGTAGTCCAGGAACTAAGTCTCAGAGGTAATAGTGGAAGGAACTGTGTAGCATGAGAACATGATGAGGACAGCCAACCGGGGCAAGACAGACAAGTGGACAGCACCAGTTCAGCCCTCCCTCCTTGGCTGACAGCCAGGTCACCCGCCCTGACATAGGAGAGGGCCCAGCCCACCCAGCAGACACAAGGCTGACCATCCCGGGTATGCGAGCAATAAACACTTGTTTTACACTCATGAGGTCATGTGATTGGTTTTTATATAGCTTAACTGCAAAAGAGATGACTGATACAAAGAGAAATAGTGGATGGCCTATCATATACAAGAGGAAGCAAAATAGTTCTATTTCTTTAGAAGATGAGGATGGAAGAATTAATTTATCCTTAATGGCTCAGAAGATGATAACCTTGGCTCTTAGAAAATGGGAGCTTTATAAGGACCGGAGCCATCCATCAAACAAACAGGCTCTACTGAATTTGAGCTTAGAAACCAGAGAAGCTGACCACCCCATCACAGGTTTGCCAGCTGAGGCTACTGGGCCTGGACTGCCCTGGCTTAATATTAGAGAGTTTGACTCAGGTCACTTAGCTCAGGTACCTTATCTGTTTCGTTTTTTTCATCCTTATACATTCAGACAATATCACAGGATCTAGCACATAGTAGGGATTCAATAGATATTTATTAAACCAAATATGAATGGGAGATGGCAAGGGTAGCCCCCCAGTCCCTGAATCCAAGAGGGCAAATTGTTTTATTGGGTCTAGAAGCCACATAGACCTAACCAAATATTTAGAAAATATTTAGAAAAATATTTATAAAAGCTAGTTTCCAAGTTCCTGAGAAAAGGAACAGGAGTAATAAATAACAGGCTGAGTGTCTAGGTGAGGTAGACATATTGAATATTTGGTGGCACAAAACTCTAAAATATCCATGGTTATAATTTTTACCCATTAGTGAGAAGTAGCCTAGGACAACAAGAAGCAAGGAACAAGGAAAAGACACTGATTCCAGGAGAACGTGAGCTGGTAAGGAAAGGCTTCAAGAGCAAGGTGATGGTATTTATGAATATAATGGGTCTTGGGCTCATGATTCCAGCCTTCTGGAACATTTTTCCTCTCAAATGGATCCTGATCCAGGCTTAGCAGGTGTCATGTTTTAAAGATCAGGACATGAGGATATAAGGGACGGGCCACATGAACAGAGGCCCCTCAGGCTTAGAGAGGCTCCTGCCCGTTAGAGAAAATAGCTCTTCTTTTTAGACTCTGCATAGCTCATGAATGCACAGAAAGTACTCTCTCCACTATAACAGGAGTTAGCAAATTTTTCTTAACGGTGCATATTTTAGGCTTTGTGGTTGTATGTAGCCACAGATAGTACATACATGAATGAGCATGGCTATATTCGGATGACTTTATCTACACACACTAAAATTAAAATTTCACTTAATTTTCATGTGTTACCAAATATTCTTCATTAATTTTTTTTTGATTTTTTTTTTTAGCCATTTAAAGACATAAAAGACATTCTTAGCTTGCAGGCCATAAAAAAAGGCAGTGGGCTGGTTCCGGCCTGTGTGCCATAATTCCCCGAGAGCCCCTTCTCTACATGAGCATTCTAATTACATATCTGTATCCTCCTACTGCCTAATGCTAGCAAAGCAGATTGCCCTTGGAAGATTCTCGGTACTGACCATTTTGATTTGATAAGAGCAACTTTTAATTTTATGATATAGCTGCATAAGGAAAAGCAAACCTTACTAGGGTTACTTTGTCCCAAGCAACACCCTTAGAAAATGTCAAGGGTCAAGTACTACATTGCATGGTCTCTAATGAGCTTGACAATATAAGGTAAGGCTGTTATAAATATCCATGATTATGAAAGTTCAACTAAACTCACGAACCCAGTAGACAGTGTGAGAAGGATGAAAGACACCTATTTCCCCCCATTTTTATCTAACTGTACAACTAACCTAACAATGATTTTTATAAAATTTCCTTCTCATGAATGGTGTCAATTTCCTGTCATGGAGGTAGGAAGGTAACATTCTAAGTGTTTAGAATCAGAGTTAGTCCCCTATAGAAAGACTTATAAAAGGAATTTCTTGGAAACCTAGATAGTAAGAATAGCCTTATCTTTCAAAATCAATTAATATGACCATGTCTCTGGGAAGTGAAAACCTTCATAATTAATCATGCTTTCCTTTTTGTTGTGGCTGCCAGAAAACTCAGAGTCAAGTTTATGCCTCAAATATAGAAATTTTAAAAAAATATTTATCTTTTGGCTCTATTGATAATTGTCATGCTCAAAGCTTTTATTTTTTTCCCTTGGTGATATCTGTATTTTTCCTCAGGAACAGAATAAACCATGTTAGCAATACACTCACATCAAGATAAGTCAAATGCATCATTTCTTTCAAATATCCTTTTTCAAGACTGCCTTCCATTTCTCCATATGTTTCTGTTCTTCATCTGGCTGTTAGTTTTTTGTTGCCATGACACTTAATATTTATACAAACAATAAAAAGCAAAGTAACAACGCCTGCCCACTTCCTGTCAACTCTAAGTTAAAATTTCAGGCCAAGTGGTGTGTGATTGATTCCAACTTGATGCACCCAGAGACGGTGAGATGGGGTGGCCTGAGTCATTTACTCCATATCATTTAGAAAGTAGAAGATTCATTCTTTTAATGCCTTGGAGAGTAAAATGAAGTAAGGGTATCAAATTATTTTTCCTTATTGATTCAGCCAACAGGCAATAATTAAGCACCTACTGAATGGCAGACATACAATAAAAATAAACCAACTGGATTCTGTTTCAAGTTTTGGGTCTCATCTTCCTGTAAACAGAAAATAGATTTTTAAATGGCAGACTGAATAATTGAGGACATAAGTAATTAGAGCTGCATTAAGGGTTTTGGGGGTGAAGCCTGTTGTCTCTTGCAATTTGGGTTCATGATGAAGTTTTATTAACTCAAATAGCATTATTTGGAATCTGAGACAAATCAGACAGGAATTAGATTAAACTGTAATATCTTACTAAATAAAAAGAACCTATTTGCAAATAAATAATGTTGATTACAAAGAGATTTATACCTGGCTCCTTGAGTAAATCTGGGCTGTTATGTGCTTAAAAAATCTTAAAACCCTCTATCAGGTTCGCTCTGTCTCTCTCAAATAAATAAATAAAATCTTTAAAAATAAATAAATAAAAGCTTCGATCTTACATGCTTTAAAAAAAATAAAATACAAAAAACAATGTACCATCACTTAGCTTTTCACTAATCCCAAAGGTACCTATGAGAGTAGTAAGAAATCCACTGAGGCCATAGGATGTGCTGGGTAAGAGCCAGGCTTGGGTTTGAACCTCAGCTCTGTCACACACTAGCTGGATTACTATGGCCAAATGTTTTACCTCCCTGTGCTTAGTTTCTTCATCTATAAAATGAGGGTACTATTACATCTTTCCTAGTGTTGTTGCAGGAAGGCAAAGGGGAAAAAAGGAAGTGCTTAGGAATGATGTACAATAAAATGACTAACGGCAAGTGTATGGCATCAGACTTCTGGATTCAAATTCCAACTCCATGACTCATTCACTCGCTCCTTTATTCACTTTAAGCATACACCTAACATCCCTGGGTCTTAGTTTCCCCATCCATAAAAGGAGGATACTAGTTGTATCCCCCTTATTGGGTTACAAGGGGGGTTGGTAAATAATACATGTAAAGTGCTTAGCATACAATGAGCATTCAATTAATGTTAACTTCTTAGAATAATGTCTGACATTTATAGGTAGGTACTAAATAAGTGGTAGTTAATATTGACAGTATAGAAAAGATGCTCAACATCGCTGATCATCAGGGAAATGCAAATCAAAGCCATAATGAGATGTCACCTCACACTAGTTGGAAGGGCCAATATAAAAAAGACAAGAGATAACAAGTCTTGGCAAAGATGTGTGGTAAAGGGAAGCCTTGTGTGCTGTTGGTGGGAATGTAAATTGGTGCACCCACTATGGACAACAGTGTGGAGGTTCTTGAAAAACTAAGAGGAGAACTACCATATGATCCAGCAATTCCACTTCTGGGTATTTATCCAAAGGAAACAAAAACACTAACTTGAAAAGATACATGCACAACCATGTTCACTACATCATTATTTAAAATAGCCATGATTGGGCGCCTGGGTGGCTCAGTTGGTTAAGCGACTGCCTTCAGCTCAGGTCATGATCCTGGAGTCCCGGGATCGAGTCCCGCATCGGGCTCCCTGCTCGGCAGGGAGTCTGCCTCTCCTTCTGACCCTCCCCCCTCTCATGTGCTCTCTCTCTCATTCTCTCTCTCTCAAATAAATAAATAAAATCTTAAAAATAAATAAATAAATAAATAAATAAAATAGCCATGATTGGGGCGCCTGGGTGGCTCAGTTGGTTAAGCGACTGCCTTCGGCTCAGGTCATGATCCTGGAGTCCCGGGATCGAGCCCCATATCGGGCTCCCTGCTCAGCAGGGGGTCTGCTTCTCCCTCTGACCCTCCCCCCTCTCATGTGCTCTCTCTCTCTCATTCTCTCTCTCAAATAAATAAATAAAATCTTTAAAAAAAAATAAAAAAAATAAAATAGCCATGATATGAAAGCAGCCTGAGTGTCCAGATAGATAAAGGGATAAAGAAATTATGAGATAGATCTATCTATCCAGCTAGCTAGCTATCAGAATATTATTCAGCCATGAAAAAGAAAAATCTAGCCATTTGTGATAACATGGAGGGACCTCGAGGGCATTATGTTAAGAGAAGTAAGCCAGAGAGAGACAAATACCATATGATCTCACTTAGGTGTGAAATTAAAAACAACAACAAACAAACAAACAAAGCTCATAGATATAAAGAACAGACTGGTGTTTGCCAGAAGTGGGGGTGAACAAAATGGGTAAAGGGAGTCAAAAGGCACAAATTTCCAGTTATAAAATAAGTAACTCCCAGGATGTAATATACAGCATGGAGACTGTAGTTAAAAATATCATATTGCATATTTGAAAGGGGCACCTGGGTGGTGGCTCAGTTAGTTAAGTATCTGACTCCTGATTTCGGCTCAGGCCATTATCTCAGGGTCCTGAGACTGAGCCCCGCATCAGGCTCCATGCTGGGCATGAAGCCTGCTTAAGATTCTCTCTCTCCTTCTCCCTCTGCTCCTCCTCCCCTACCCCTCTCTTTAAAAAAAAGTTGCTAAGAGTAGATCTTCAAAGTTCTCATCACAAGAAAAAAAATCCTGTAACTAAGTACGGAGCAGATGTTAACTAGACCTACTGTGGTGATATTGTGGGGATCATTCGTAATATATACAAATAATGAATCACTATGTTGTACACCTGAAACTAATATAATATTGCATGTCAATTATAACCTTATTCCAATACAAATAAAAATAAGCCACAACAAAACAAAATAGTACGAGATAGAATGGGAAGGGATAGGGACCATTAGTCTTCAGAGGCAGATAAATCTTAGGGATCCGTCTGTCCTATCTTTCATTTGACAGATGGGAAAAGTAAGGACTAAAGCAACAGTAACTGTACTATTTCCACAACCTCAGCTCTGGGGGCAGAGAGTGGACTGCAGTCCAGGTCTTTGGGATTCCAGTTCAATGTTCTTGGCCTGAAACCATACTTCATACTTAGTCTTCCTACCTCAGGGGTGATGAGATTGCAATGGAAACCAGTTTTTCATGTCTATTCTCCTGAATGGGAGTTTGGGGTGTAGAACAAAGTGAGAGTAGCCATTGGCAAAGAGACAAAATTAAATACTCTTCTTCAAAATGGATATATCTCAAA
Organism: Neomonachus schauinslandi; assembly: GCF_002201575.2. Lineage (NCBI taxonomy): Eukaryota > Metazoa > Chordata > Mammalia > Carnivora > Phocidae > Neomonachus > Neomonachus schauinslandi. Next base: position 169,392,856 of record NC_058404.1, read on the forward strand.
GGCATCAGGATTTAATTTGTGGTGAAACTGGCCAAGAGTTTATAGATTAAAAGTATAACTATGAGAAATGAGAATGGCTTTGGAAAATTATAGACTGATCGGCCACACTTCTGTATAGGGCCAATTGATATAAACAAAACAGCCTGATTTTTTAAATAAGAGAAAATTTACTAAGAGATGATGGAGACTAGTTTAGTAAGGTCTTTGGTGGTAGAGGGCAAAGAAGTTCTTTTGGATGAGTTTCTCATTAAGAGGTATTTTCCAAAATTGAGTTGACTGATGGAGTGATCATTGTTAAAATACTTCAGAGGAAGAGACTATTCAGGGTATTTAGTTCAACACTGTCATTTTACAATGGGTAATAGAAACAGAAAGAGCCAGTGCCTTGCTCAAAGTGACTTTGTTTAAGGCTTACACTTTGAGCCATAAAGTTATCCATGAGGTCCTGAAACTAAACTAAGAGTAAACAGGAGAAGGATCATGAATCTACATCATTGTGAGAGTCTCCACCACCACACACTGAGAGCATATAAGATGCCAGACAACACACTAAGTTGATCCATAGCCATATATCTTTATTTCTCACTAACCAGTGAGGTACATACTATTACTATGACATTTTACAGATGAGAAAATAGAGGTTTCAGGAAGGATTAAATGACTACCACCTGTATTAGCACCAGTATCATTACTACCTTTCTTGAGCATGTATTATGCACCAGGTAAACATACTAGTTTTACCTGCATTAGCTCATTTTAACCCTTACAATAGTCTTATGAGGCTGGTACTATGGTTGTTCTTCATTTTATAGATGAGAAGGCTGAGGTTTAGAATAAGGTTAAATAAGTAGCCCAAGGTCACCTAACCAGGAAGTGGTTAACCCAGAAGAGAAATCTGGGCCTCTGTAGTTAACATCTTTAAGAATAATAGGACTGGGGGCGCCTGGGTGGCACAGTTGGTTAAGTGTTAAGTGTTCCAGTCTTGGTTTCGGCCCATGTCCTGATCTCAGGGTCATGAGATCAGCCCCACATCAGGCTTCAGGCTCAGCGTGGAGTCTGCTTAAGACTCTCTCTCCCTCTCCCTCTGCCCCCCAACCACCCTGCTCTCTAAAATAAATCAATAAATCTTAAAAAAAAAAAAAAAAGAAGAATAGGATTGGTGGTTGTCAGAGGCAGGGGGTGGGGAGTGGGCAAAATGGGTGAAGGGAATCAAAAGGTAAAAACTTCTAGTTATAAGATAAGTAAGTCCCGGAGACGTATTGGACAGCATGGTGACGATCGTTAATAATATTGTATTGCATATTTGAAAGTTGCTAAGAGTGTAGATCTTAAAAGTTCCCATCACAGGAAAAACAAATTCTGTAACTATGTGTGGTGACAGATGGTAACTAGACTTATTGTGTGATCATTCATAATATATACAAATAACGCATCATTATGTTGTATACCTGAAACTAATACAATATTACATGTCATTTATACCTCAATAAAATAAATAATAATGGGAAGGAGAAAGTGCAAAGAAAAAGTCCATTTGCAAAGCTTAGTCTCTCTCAGTATGAAAGACCCACATTGACAGGGAGATATAAATACAGTGAAGACCTTAAGGAATTACTTTGGGGCAGGGCGGGGGGTGGGTGGGAGGAAACTCTTGGCATTTCTGTGGCTAACAGAACATGGAGTTGAGTAGAGGAAGAATGGAGTTGACCCAGGAGAGCAATTTTTGCTGCAATTGCACTAAAGCTCACTACTATTTTAGTGCTGTGATCTACCACAGGGGAAGCAATCTGTTCATTGTCCGGAATGTTGTGCTGGTGGACCATTAAATCAGACAAGGGAAGAGTGTGGTGAAAGTGCCCGAAAGACCTAGGAGTAAAGAAATCGAATGAGGGGTGTTAAAAGGGAGCGAACATTGGAGAAAGGGGAGAAGTAAAAACAACACATGGATTTCATTCCATGGACAGACAAGTGTAACAACAACACAGACAATGTCTCCTGGGATTTTCTTATTTAAGAAAAAGTAGACAAAGGCAAGGGCTTCTTTCTACTCTACGTAGAAGGCAGTCTTCTATGCATTGACAACAATATGTCACCAGACGTCTGCTTATAAATCTGTTGGCAACATCTGGAAAATCTTGGTAAATGAATAAATAGGCGGGCCAAGCAGGAAGAATTTATTTTTTGTAAAGTATTCAGTCCGTTGTTAATACTTCATGCTGGCAAATTTAACCAACAGAACATCTAAACCATGGCCCCCCAAATTAAAATGCCAAGTAAGTATGAAATGAAATGGATATTCTTGACTGAAAGCCTCATTCTGTCATCCAACTGCTTAAGTACATAAGCTCTGTGTTTACTTAACTTTTTGAAAAGTCAAACCCGTGACTTTTTTAATGAATATTTTCTGATCAACCAAGAGACTATCACTCGCTCATTTATTGACTAAATAACCATTTAGTAAAACACACTGCAGTGCCAACACCCTACAGCTCAAGCTGCACCTGTTTCTTTTCATGAATATACACAAGTAAAAGACCCTTTGAATGAACCTGCAGGGGGAAAGTCAAAGCCATCAGTCAAGGTTAATATTACGTTGAGAGCCAGATGACATGGTAGCTGTCCAATCACACTTGCTATGATTTTCTTAGCAAAGCTCTTTGTTTTCCAATCCTGCTGTTGATTTGCCCACCACTTTCCGCAATTAACTCCCCCCTCATACTGACAAACAGGAAAAAACCACTCAAGCTTTTTCTTACATAATGTTTTTGTGTGTGTGGGAGAGACCCAGAACTCAAAGAGCCTTGATGCTTTTTATCAATTCCACTAAACGTCAAGGGCAGGAAATAAAAATATTTTTCTCTTCCGACTCAAATACAATACCCCTTTGTGAAGTTGCTAAGAAGGTACAAATAGCAAATCTGGGAAAAATTTCAGTGACAGATATGCATCAAAATATTTCATTTTGCTAAAAATATCTCTAAGCTGCTCTTAGCATTCCAATTCACATCACACTACAACTCAGGATGGTGAACAAAATCTGTTTCCCCCTTATATTGGCGTAACTCTGAGGTTACACAAAGGAGTGAAGTATCCTGTGTTATGACACCAAAGTCCCCATAGGCATGTGCCAATTCGGAGTAGTTTTTTTCAGGATGGAAGCAAGACAGAAGAGGGGAGAGAGACCAAGTCAAATGGCTGCGTCTTGGTTACCTGGCAGCCAGAGTTTAGATCAAAGACCCAAGAGGGAAGTCAGGCAATGAGGGGAGTCCCACAGAGAGCTAAGCCCATGATAGAAAAGCTTGCACAGTCCCAATCAGCTGCCTCAGCACCGATTAACGAGGCTCCTGAGGAACTGTAACCATCCTAAGGGCAGCAGGCTGGTCTAGGGTCCAGAGATGAACCCGGTGGCAACAGGGGATGTGTGTGGTCCACGGTAGACTCCAGTGCTCCAGCCCCACGGCAATGGAGACACATGAGAAAAGATAAAAAGAAAAGAAAGACTCCACCTTGGGGAGCAGGGTAAAGGCAGTGGAGTAAGTAGGTAAGCATTGGGCCCCCAGCAACACCTGGGCCTCTCTTTGCTCTGCAGGCTTCTCCCTGCCACCCCAGAGTCTCCCACTCCAGCTGCTCCCCTCAACAGGAGCAGAAAATGGATGATCGCTAAGTTTTCTTCAAGTCCTGCCAAGAAAAACATTGCAAGGTTAAGAACACACAAGGCTTCAAATATCTTGCTACTGAGATTCTTTTTTATAAAATCAGTATACACACACACACACACACACACAGAAGAAAATTCATTTTTAGTCAAAGGGTTCAAAAATGTTGACCATCTTTCAAGGAGTCACTATGTTCTTCAACTCTTTCAACAGCTCTATTTGTTTTCAAAAGGGTCATAGATTTATTTAATAGCAGTTTATCTTTCAGCTGGCCCATTACAAGCCAAAGCATAACACAGAAAGCATCCAGCATAATCATGGGTTGGAGTTGAGGAGGCTGGAGGGGCAGGGGTGCGGAGTCAGAAACACAAGACCAAGAGTTCACCGTGTTATTTGCTGCAGGAAAGCATGGCCATGGGCAAAAAAAGGTTGAATTTCAGATAAAAAAGATACAAAGTCAATGTCTAGAGAGGAAATATTTCCCTGGCAGTCTTGTCGACGTGCCCCCTAAATCCGTCACCCATGTGAAAAAACAACTAGGATCTGTGAAATGATGGGGGGGAGAGTGATCGTTCACTTCAAATACAGTAACATCTTTCTACCAAGTGATAAAAACCTATCACAAAATAAATACACACCATATGCTCTCTATAAAAGTATGACACAGAAATGCCTTTGTTTTTTCATCAGAAACCTGGCCAAGACATCAGGACCCCGGAGTGTAGCACTCCTCTGGGGTTCTGAAGCCTGCAGGGGGAACTCAGACAGAGATGGAAAAATTGAGATGGTGACAACATTCCTTCATCTGCTGTCCAACTAATCATGCTCATAAGGCAGACAGAATGATCACAAGGATACATTTCAGTCTACTGGAGAGTACCCTAGCCTTGATCCTGCACTCAAAGAAAAAGAAAAAAAGAAGAAAGCTTCAATTTGGGACAGAACAGACCTAAAGGTTAATTGTCACATGTTAAACCTGGTGTGTTGTTTTGTTTGAGTATATTTCACGAAAAATCCAACTTTTTAAAATTCAAGTTCTCTTAGGGACATGCATGCAGTAGCTCAAAGATGTCCCTAATACCGTACTACATCTATTTCATGTGTTTTGTGTTTTTATATTTACATCTTTAAACATAGGTTAAAATATTTCTATTAAAATACATAAAAATATACAATAGTATATTTATAGGAAAAATGAAATACCTTTGGCAGAGGCAGACATTCTGTGCTTGAAGGACACCAGTTGTCTTAGGAACAAATACTCCTCATTGGGGATGGAAATGCTGGATCCACCAGCAGAATAAACACTTGCATCTCTTAGACATGGTCCCACGGGTTACTTTCTCCCTCACAAATCACAAATTTTTGCTCTCATCAAATCAACATGTCATTTAAAAAACATGTTGATGATACCAAAGATAGGACCATTAATTATTTCTTGAAAGTCAACTGATCCCTTGGCCATTATATTTGGTGGTCAGTTTTGCCAACATCAAAACAGATTAATTCTTTAGCAGTAATGTGAGATTCCATTAAGATTTTACCTTCTTTTCACTGTATTGAAGTTCATTCATCTAAGCACACTACAGTAAGTTTTTCTCTCTTACTGTTAATCCCTGCACTGATGTAAGACTGTCCTCTGACATAGGAAAATGCCTAGGTCAGGTTTGCTTACAGTATCATAAAATGCAAGCTATGGATGGATTTTTGGATACAGTTGAAATAACCATGTGGCAAGAAACCTTACAAATATTTGTTTTACAGTAATGGAACAAGAGAGAAATGGGGAAAATAGGTCAACTTCTGGAAATAGGTAGCATGGGCTATTGAAGGGCAAAAAAAAAAAAAAAAGTCAGGAAACAAAAGGATGCTCAGTTGCCAGCCAATCAGTTTTCTCCTTCCTCTCCCCCGCCCCTTTCTGTTTTACAAGTCTACTTAAATCAATTTTTCTCCTAGGTATTTCTTTTTTTTTTTCTACAGGTTTTTATTGTTAATTTCACGTATTTACATTTTTAGTCCTCAATCACCTTGTTTGAATAGTTTGAGAGCAAAAACCTCCTACCATTAGTCCTTTCTCAGAAAATAAACCATTTAGGGGTGCCTGGGTGGCTCAGTTGTTAAGCATCTGCCTTCAGCTCAGGTCATGAGCCCAGGGTCCTGGGATCGAGCCCCATGTCGGGCTCTCCCTGCTCAGCGGGAAGCCTGCTTCTCCCTCTCCCACTCCCCCTGCTTGTTGTTCCCTCTCTCACTGTTTTTCTCTCTCTGTGTCAAATAAATAAATAAATAAAATCTTAAAAAAAAAAAAACAAAAACAAACCCTTTAAACACACACACAAACCTTTATCTATAGACTATATATATCTATATATAGAATTTCCTAGGCTTCTCCATATTCCTAAAAGCAAAATGTAGCAGCAGTAGAGTCTGGATAAAATCAGTAAGTTAGGAACCTCTAAGGCTGGTTAGTTATTCTGGGAGTGAAAATTCAAACAGAAAGGACAAAGATGAAATGAGAGTCTATCAGAAGAGACTCCAGCGGACTCAGGGCTAGGGTGAAAATCCTTGGATGTGCAGTAAGAGGAAAGGAAACTTGATGCAGTCAGAACTCCACTCCAGCACAGAGCAGCCGAGATAAGCTGGCAAACACAGGCCAGCTCCCAGCTGCTGCTAATCTTACACTATGGCTCAGGTCAGGTTCTCAGATGTCAGTGCTGGGGTCAGCTCTGGGAAAGGCAGGGAAACCTCCGTGAGTATTCAAGTTGTATCCATTATGGTATCTGCAGGGATCGGGCCAACAATGGCCAGGGGGCTGTTTACCAAACTCCTTCTCCGGCAGCACCCACAAAAACGCTGTGGAAATCATTGCCAAAGCTTACATGGGGATCAAACAGAAAGAATTGAACACAGCCATGTCCCACTCATTTCATAAGCTCCGTTGCTTTACAGACAGCTGCTGTGGAAGAAATGACTGTTTACGGAAAACAGAGACCCCAGGAATTAATCCAGTCACCAGGATGAAAGTGGAATGAAAAACTGTTAATTATTCCATTCCACAAATCACACTAACTGACTTTCCCAGGTCTGGGCTGTAGGACATCTAAGGATAAAATTGTCACTCAAAACCAGATCTAGCAAAGGTACGCATCACTGCGGAAGTTCTCCAAAGTCCAGAAAAAGGACTCTCCAAATTAAAGTATGAGTGTCCTACAAACTGGCAAAACCAGATGGAGATAAGTAGCTCACATACATCCCTGTATTTCTTTTTTTTTTTTTTTTAAGATTTTATTTATTTATTTGACAGAGAGAGACATAGCGAGAGAGGGAACACAAGCAGGGGGAGTGGGAGAGGGAGAAGCAGGCTCCCCGCAGAGCAGGGAGCCCGATGCGGGACTCGATCCCAGGACGCTGGGATCATGACCTGAGCTGAAGGCAGTCGCTCAACCAACTGAGCCACCCAGGCGCCCACATCCCTGTATTTCTAAGAGATGTGAGGCTCCAGGCTCTGAAAGGACCAAGCAGAAGCCCACCTGCCATGGAGGTACTGGAAGCTGAAAAGGGAGAAGGAATCCAGCCTTCTCTAATCTATACTTTCAAAGTTGAGCTTGGAGACTCTTGGGGCCTAATGGCTCTTACTTCATATCATTGTAACAACTGCTTTGGTTCTCTCATTCTTTCACGACTTATCTGTGTTCCTTTATGTTCCAGAGGCTGATTATACATACCACTGCTTTGGATTCCCCTCCAGTTTCATGGGTCAATCCAATACCCATGCCTACCTACCTTGCAGCATAGAATTGGGCTTTGTGCATCACTCCATATGCATACAACTCTCCCTACTTCCTTACCCCTCATTTGTTGTTGGGTGCCAAGCTTGAACACATCATTGTTTTAGGTCAACATACTTTTTTAACAGAGAAAAAGGAACATAGCAGCTGTATTCCCTGAGCCAATGAATTCTTAGTGCCCACCAGAGTCTAGACCCACAGCATCTGTGACTGTGTTGGTTTCAATACTGAATAGTCCATGTTTAGTTTAGTACCTGGCATGGGGCAGGAGCTCAGTAACTATTTGTTGAGAGATTAGAAGTAATCTTTTTTTTCTTAAATTCCACTTTATTCTTTTATTCCCAAGTTATTCTCTGTACCAAACAAAGGCGGGTTTGTAAATCACTGAAATCCAGGTTTAAGGGAATTATTGAACCCAAAAGACAGGGTCAAAAATCTCAAAAGTTCCCAAATGCATCCCAATAACCAATCCCCTCTCCCCTCCCCTTCCTTGTCCTGCTTTTTCTCCTCTTCATATCTGGAACCACATCAAAGGAAAACTTCTAGGCTCTTTACCTATATTAACTAGTTTAATCTTTACGAAAACCATATACTATACGACTATATTATTCCCATTTTACAGACCAGGAAACAGAGGCCTCAAATGATTTCCTAAACCTGCCAAAGAGCACACAGCTAAATTGCAAATCCAGGATTTGAATTTAGGCCATCTGACTCCAGAATGCCAGCCCCTAATCACGGCACCATACGGCCTCCTGAAAAACAGCTGTCAAGAAGACTAAGTGAGGGCTGTGAGGAATTATATCCCGGCCATCCATTCAATAAAACCTTTATTGAGCGCCTGTTATACGCCAGATGCTGCAAACACCCCCAACAGCCATGAACCCTGTTTCTATGTCACGGGCCACATTCCTGTTGCTTTCCCCGTTGCCATTTGCCACATCTCTCAAGCAGTAAGCACGCAGAGTCTGTTAGCCTAGGAAATTCAGGAAGAAGCATTCTTTTTCCTTGTCTTTATCTTTTAAAATCCCTTACAGGAAACAGCCATCCCTCCTCTCAGCCTTCTATGGAACTCTAGCAAGAGCCAGGGGCAAGATGCCGCAGCCTGGGATGGCACAGACAGAGATCTGAATGGAACTAAAGAAATGAATAAAATGGTGTCTGGAAGTCCCTTGGCAACCTTGCCGGGCCCTGCTTCATAGTCAAAAAGGCAAGCCAGAGAGAGAGTGGCATATTCTTGCCCCTTCCTCCCACCCTCGGAGAGGTCTCCTGGGCTGGCAGGACTCCCCTGAACACACCTTCTACAAAAGGCAGGAGGCAGAGTGGCACGTAGCCCAGGCAGATTCTCTGAGTAAAAGGCAGGCTGCTGACGCGTGCAGCCTCTGTTCAGTCTGACCTTCCCGTGGTGCAGAACCCACCCATGCGGTGCAGAACAATCCCCTGCTCCCCGGGGCTGCTGAATCAGCCCCGCTGGGAACGACCCGAAGGCAAATTTCAGACTCCCGAGACATTTGCTGTATTCAGCACCATGAAGGAAATAGCAGCCGTTCGGTGAGGGAATAAAAATGAGGAGTTGGCTGAATAAAGGTGATTAAAAATAGATTTTCCAACTCTACGAAGATGAATCATTTTGCCATGGGGATTCGCTAGGCTCTGTTTCAGCTTGGTTTTCAACCCAGCCTCATAAATTTGACTAAGGAAAATTTCCTTCCCCTAGATAACCAGTGCCATGAAGCTGTTAGCATTCAGGCGGGTCTGACAGGGTTTTATTAGAGAACTGCCCAGAAATAACCTCCATTCCTTCCCCGGCCTGCAATAAATACTGACTTTGAAGGACAAGGTTCCAGCAGGGCTAGGCTGGGAGAAGCGGCCCTTGAACTCAGACTCACTGCGTCTTTAGACGCCCCCCTCCCCAATTTTCTCGATTCTTTCCCTCTTCATTTTAAGAAATGGAAATTTTTAGAAAGCAAAGGGGTCGGTGGAAACCGGAACAGAGTGTGAGAGGGGGCTCAGGTGAAACCACACCTCAGATGTACGCAGTCGTGTTTTCCCCATGACACCACGTGCTGCGGAGACCCAGAGGACTGTTGATAAATCTTTAAGATGTAGCAGAGTTGCTTTTAATTCACAAAATTCTTGAAAGTCCTCTTTCTTTTGACCAAACAATATGTCTATGTGTCTTCCATGGCACACCCCAAAAGAAAAAACAAGGTTTCCCTTAGAGAATAAAAAAAAAGACTTCATTAAAAAGCAACAGGTAGGGGCACCTGGGTGGCTCAGTCGTTGAGCATCTGCCTTCAGCTCAGGTCATGATCCCAGGGTCCTGGGATCGAGCCCCGCATCGGGCTCCCTGCTCCGCGGGAGGCCTGCTTCTCCCTCTCCTACTCCCCCTGCTTGTGTTCCCTCTCTCGCTATGTCTCTCTCTGTCAAATAAATAAATAAAATCTTTAAAAAAAAAAAAAAGCAACAGGTAGTAGGAATATCAGGGGACAAGGTGAACTCCAAAGGAAAGTAACTGTGATCATATTTTAGCCACACCGAAGGTGTATAAAAAGGACCTTTTTTTTTAACCAAGTGTTAGCCCCTAACACTTCTTTCCTTCCCTCACGGACACCCATAACATGTATACATGATGGATTTTACTTACGCCCACGCGTCCTCCTGCTCTGCATTAAACTCCAGCGTGCCCACACTGGGAGGTGGGTGGGGCATCTCTCCTTGGGGCTCCAACACAGCAGCTGCAATCTTCCCTCACATTCCCTCTCCCCAACCCGTCCCCAGCACGGCAAACCCAGCTCTGCCCAGGAGCAGGCTGCAGCAGCCTGAAGTGCTGATGCAGTGAAAGGGAACTTACTGGAAGAGAGCGTGATTGCCACACCTATTGGGGAGGGAGGCGGAGAATTCTGCTCCCTCCGAGGAAGGGAACAGAATCCCCAAGAGGTGGAGATGCCCAAATGCAATTCTGCGGGAGAACTTTGTGACAGCTACTAGAGCACGGTAGGCACCCGAGGCTATCGGTCCACACGGACCTGGCACAGGTCCTGAGGGACAAGAGTTCAAGTCCTGACTCTGGAACAAAGTAGCTGCATGACCCCAGGCAAGTCACTGCCTTTCTGAGTCTGTTTCTGAACTTCTAAGGCCATCGTAATAATTGTGAACATAATAAATAATAAGCACAGATACAATTTCATTGGAAACCTACTATGTACCATCCACCATATTAGGCATTTTATATATATCCTCTCACTCAATCCCACAATACTGAGAGGAGATTTACCAACCCCACTGTATAGATGAGGAAACCGGTGAACTCACTCCATGAATCCCCACGAAAATAAAGAATCATCATATCCATTCTGTGCTTTGACTTTAAATGTAGGCATTTAATCTTTGTGCCTGAAATTGAGATGACATCTGAGAATGGAATTTCTGCCCTGTTGGGTGATTAATGTGTTTACGGTCCTCTGCTGGTATAATTCTGAGGTACTGATATTTATGGTTATGACTGTTCACGCTACTGCAAAACCCATTTCCCACCTGTTGCTTTTTATTAAACCTCCCTAAAGGACATGAAATATTTCTTTGAGCAGATTCTAAAAACGGGGATCCTGAAATATGTGAACAGAAACCTCGCGTGTGGATTTACCATTTGGAATTTTCAAATGCTATAAAACACAGTGTTTACAACCAATTCATCATTTATAAGAGTTTATTAGATTGATATGCCAACTGACTCACTGGTATATACTCCCATTTATTGATACCAATACATCAAATGTTAGGCTGACATTCAATATTTATTAATAACCTCTGTGCTCCTTTGCCTATTTTATAGTTTCCATGCATTATGCTCTATTTTATCTTTATCTTCGTTCTATTTTTTAAGTGAACTTTTTATTTCAATACAGTTTTTAGATTTATGGAAAACTGCAGAGAAAGTACGAGTCCCACCATAACCCACCCTCTACATTTGACACTGCTATGCGACACATTTATCACAGCTAATGAACAAACACTGGGATCCGACTATTAACTAAACTCCATGTTTTATTTGGATTTCATTAGTTTTTCACTAATGGGCTTTTTTTCTGTTCCAAGATCCCATCCAGGACACCGCATTATTTTTAGCTATCCTATCTCCTTAACTTCCTCTGGACTTCCTTTATTTCTCGGACTTCCATCGTTTTTGATGGCCTTGACAGTTAGGAGGAGTCCTGGTCAGGTATTTTGTACTTCATTTTGGGTTTGTCTGACATTTTTCTCATGGTCAGACTAGGGTGATGGGTTTTAGGGAGGAGGATCACAGAGGTGAAGTACCATTCTCATAAAATCCTATCAGTCATCTTTTTGTTTTCTTAATAAGTGGGGAACATATTTAAGTCCAATCAAAACTTCAAACTGAACAAGGTTAAGTAGCAACAATTAATAAATCAACAATTAATTTATCAACAAGTGATAAATTATGTAACAACCAATTGACTCAGAAATGCAATATTTTATATTGGGGAGAGAACGACGGAGGGGGAGGCTAATTTTTGGACCCACTGAGATGAGGGGGAGACCCAAGATTCTAGCAGGAAACCAGCTAATTACAAGAGAGGTGTCTAGCAAGTTCTTTTGAAATTCTTGCCAAGACAAACTTCCTACAAAAACAATCTCAGATTATGGCACATTTTAGGAGAAGTACTGGTTGAGTCCAGCACTGTTTCACCCTTTCATACAATGCTTTGTGAAACTTCTCCTGTTGTCAAACAACAGAACCCCTATAACCCCAGGTTTGGAGTACAAGATAAAACTTGGTTCCACAGAAATTTCTTCTTGAGGTAAGCTAGGACTATGAAAAAAAAAAAAAAAATAGAAGAAGTAAAACTTAGGCTAAAATATGCATTTCCTGCTATTATATATTTTTTTCCTCACAGTTCCTAATTGAAGGTCTGTTCCTGAGGGGAAAAGAATGAGGAACTGATGTAATGTCACAAACTACTAAACACTGTCCAATGAAAGATAAGGGAGAACAAGTGGCTTCTTTCTTCAAAGAATGGTTTTTTTGGTTGTTTTTTTTCCCCCAGGGACAGGAAGGGGGAAAAAAAACTTGAAAAAAAAGTTTTATAGCACTGCTATATATAACCTTCCACCTCGGCAAAGACACAAAATAATTATGGAAACAAGTCTGGAAAAATAATTTCTGGTGCATGAAGAGGATTTTAGCCAATAGGTCTAGGCATTCATAACACACGTGAATAAGAATTGAAGTGCTCGGCTGGCTTACGTGCTGTTATGGGCTGATGAGTGTATCCCCCTGCCCCATTTATATATATTGAAGTCAGAAGCCCCAGTAACTCAGAAATGTGACTAGATGTGGACATAGGGTATTTAAAAAGGTAATTACGTTAATGCAGCCATTAGAGTGGGCCCTAATCCAATATAACTGGTGCCCTTCTAAGAAGAGATTAGGGCACGGACAAGCGCATGCACGCACACACACACACAGGGGAGACCATACGAAGATGGCTGTGGGCAAGCTAAGGGGAGAGGCCTCGGAAGAAACCAACGCTGCCCTCATCTTGATCTTAAGACTTCCAGCCTCCAGAACTGTGAGAAAGTTCATTTCCGTTACTTAGGCCCCCCCAGACAGTGATAGTCTGTCATGGTAACCCTAGAAAACTAACCTGCCTACCTCGTACTAAGAGGGAAGTCTCAAGGAAGATGAGAAGTTAGAAGGTGCGAGATTGGTGGGATATCACATTTCAATAAATTGTCAATTATATGAAGATCTTTCTAAGCCATGATCTGTCATGATTTTCCTATCCAAGTGCAATTGCTAATGGCTCTTCCTGTGGTCTCCAACTAATTTCAACACCTCTCCTTCCTCCTCACTATCTCTGCCAACATAGCTCACACACTCCAAAGATAAGACTATAATTTGGGGAGAGAAAAGATTCAAAGCTTGTGGTTTTAGAAAAAGAAGTAATTTGTCTTCATATATACTTAAGCATAAGGATTTAACTTCAAAATAATCCATTCATTAACCTCGCCCAATTCTTTATAACTTTTTACTTGAGTTCCAAATGAACATTTCCAGTTGTCTGCCAGACATCTGCACATGAATGAATACCTCTTAGATATAGCCAACTCAAAATGTCCAAAAGATAATTCATCTTTTCTCTTGGAACCCTCTTCTCATCCCCTGCTCCCATGATTCCTATTAATGGCATCATTATCCTCCAGGTTGTTTGAGTCCAAAATGTATGTCATCTTCCTCAGATTATTTATCATATTTTATCAATTCTACAATGTACTTTTTTTTTAACCTCTGAGATAAAAATGCATCTTTCCATTGCTGGTATCTTAGTGCTCTGCCATAATTTAATTGGCAGCTTTTTTTCAATTAGTTGTATTTCACAAAATGGCGTGTCTTATAATTGATGACATATTATATTCAGGGAAAAACATAGAAACATAAATCCTGTCTCCTCACCTCCACTCCCACTGCTTCTACCAAGATTTAGGCACTTGTCATCTCTTATTTGGACTACTTGTGTCCTAATTGACTTTTGCTGCTGGTCTCTTTCCACAATCTGCTTTTCACACAGCCCCCAGAGCTGTCTGGGACATGAGATTCCTTTGTTTTCAGTGGCTCTTACTCGCAGAAAACATGTCCAAACACCTTCAGGTGGCGTTTCTGGTCTCAATTGACTATTCCATGTCCACTTTCCACAGCATTGATTTCTCTCAGGGACCCTGAGATTCCAGCTTCGGCCACATGCAAATACTAGCCACTCCCAGTCAAGACCCAGGCTCTTGCGGCTCCAAACCTTTCTCATTCCATCCCCCAAGAGCTAGAATGTCCTTCCCCCAACTCTTCACTTTTCACTATTAATGGATGCCCAGTTCAGATCCCACAACTTCCAAAGTTCTTAATCTCAAATAGATATTTTTCCTTGTTCCTCCTTGCATATTCTATTTCATTAATATTTCACATTCTACCTTTATTAGACCTTATTTGTGTATTTGTCTCCCAGAAGGTAACCTCCTGAAAGGCAGGAATTACGTCTTGAGTCACAAGCAGATTTTTCAGTTAGAAAGCAAGAGAGAACATGCCATCTCTCTTTAGTGCATTATGTGCAGAGGAAAATAGGAACTCAGACCTTAAACGTGATGCAAGAGAGGTGGTCCAAGGAAAATTGTGTTATCTTTAAAGTCCTATAAGAGATGCATTTTCAGGAAAATAAGCAATCTATGCCCTGGTTTCTCAAATAGATTAACATTACCATTTCACTCACTGTGGCAGGCAGCTTCTAAATACCTCCCAGTGACCCTTCTTCCTGATCTACCCTGGAGGGTGGGCTGGATTAGTGACTTGCTTTTATTTTATCTTATTTTTGTGACTTGCTTTTAATTGATAGAATATGGCAGAGGGGATGAAACGTCACTTTTGAGATTAGGTTATAAAGGACTATGACTTCCATCTTGTTTGTTCTCACTCTCTCTTTCTGGTTCTTCTTGCTTGCTCACTCTGATGAAACAAGCTGCCACACTGTGAGCTGTTTTATGCGAACAGGCCCACATGGCAAGCAACGGAAGATGGCTTTGGCCAACATCCTGTAAGGAACTGAATCCTGCCAATATCCAAGTGAGTGAGTTTAGAAGCAGATCCTTCCCTAGTCAAGTCTTGACATGACATTGGCCAACTCCTTGACTGTCACCTTCTGAGAGATGCTGAAACAGGGACCCAGCTAAGCCATGCCCAGAGTCTTGACCCACAGTAAGTATGAGACAATAAATTTTGTTTTAAGTCACTAAGTCTTGGGATAATCTGTTACATAGTAATAGATAGTTAATACACTCACCAAACAAGAAAATCAGAAGGTAGATAATCATAGGATGAATGGGAAGGACCAAAAAACCCCTCTATTGAGTCTTCCCAAGTACTCCAAACAGATGTACAAGGGGACTAACTTATTGGTCTGATCCAATCACATCAGTAGGCATCAGAATTCCCTTTCATTCTGTCCAACTCACTGGAGAATGGTTCTCATCAATAGTCACACTTTCATCTGGTATTCACTCTGTGGCCAAGTCTTTTGGTTTAGGTCACCAGTTACCTGTAGTCCTGGTTCCTAAGAGTGATATATTCAATGGGAAAGAAACCTAGAATGTCACCTTAGCTCAGGGAAAGCCTTAAATGCCTTTCTGAGATATATGGATTGTATTCCATATGCAGTGGGCAGCCATAGAAAGTTATTTGAGAAGATAAGGGACATGAGACAATCTGGTCTTTTAAAAGCTACCTGTGGAAGCTGTTACAACTAGCAGCACACAAGCCATACTGACTTGGGAGGCAACAAATAAACTAAGCACCCCCTTGGTTCACATTCTACCATTTGACTAAAAGCAGGATGCGTACCAAAGACTTTATGTTTTGTTGTTTTTCCCTGCAGTCTTTGCTCTGTTGTGTCCAAACCTACTAAAATGCTAACCACTATCCTTACCTCTGCCCTGCCTTGGCACCACACTCAAAAGCAGCAAATTGAGCATTCCTTCTGTGTGTGGTATGAGAACCCGACCAAGGTTTCTCTCACCATGCCAGGGATGAGGATAAAGGAAAATGTGTCATTAAACTCAATTCTGGCTGAGAGTCTTCACAAGGTCTATTCATTTCTTTCTGTGAAAATACCTCCTGCACACAGAACACCACTCAGCTACCAGTTTTTACTTGTCCCCCAAAGAAGAGCAAGACCACCTCCAGAGACGCCCTCATCATACCATGCAACGACCACAAAGAGCAGGGTAAGGCAGGAAAACACATTGAGTGGGAGGATTCCAAGTCTCTCCCCCTCCCCTGGCCATAGGAGAATTCTGTGTCGCCTTCTTCCCAAGTCTTTGTTACCCAGAATCAGAACCATGTGTGAAGGGGGAATTGAAAGGAGCTGAGTGTACCTGATTGCTTTGCACCAGACAAGGCTGAGGGTGAGTAGAGACAGAGAAAAGGATTAGAAGCAAGACAGACAAGACCTAGTCCAGTGTGAGTCTGGACGATTTTAGGTAGTTGGAGGTGGGGAGAGATTTGAAGTGAGCTGGCAAGAGTAAGATTTGTGTGTGTGTATGTGTGTGTGTAAAGAGAAATTCTAACAGAGAGAAAGAGAGGAGGGCATTTTAGAAAGGTCTGCTGCATGTTATAAATGGAATCACTCTATAACATTCTTTTGAAAGACTTCAGTACAGATTTCTCATCTATTATTTTATCATTTGTTGAACTGGTGCTTCACGGACTCTGGGGCTTGAGGTGTGGCTGCCTGGAGACTGATTTTATAGGAGTGACAGTAGAAATACTACATTTAAAACAGGCTGCCACCTCAACTTGGCAAAGTTAATACATCTTAAGGGAAAGGGATACGAGGTTGTCTTCTATAAACATATGAGATCTCCTTAAGGGTTGACACCTCCAATAGATACTCAGGAGTGCTGAGGTTCAATGACAAAGGAGAAGGCTTTAAGGACGTAGTGTAAACACAGGAGAAAAGGCACAGTCTCTGGAGTTGGGCAAACCAGGGTCCAAATCTCAATTCTGCCTCTTATTACTGGAAAGTGGGTAACTTACTACTTTGCACCTTTGTTTCCTGAGATATATAAGGATACAGCAATAACTCCATTGCAGGGCAACTGTAAAGATTAAGGATAATCCAGCACCGTACCTAGTACATGCTAGGTATTTACTATATGATGGTTATCATTATGGTCACTTACACCTCTGGCCTCCCTCTTTGCCTGCTCTGCCTCCCTCCTGGCCTCAAATGTTAACTTTAACTGGAAGAGAAACAGAGGCACAGAACAGAACTTGGACCAGCTTCTTCTGAGGACACCTATAAGCCAGCCCGTTGAAGGTAAGTGAAATGCTCAAGGAACTCTAAAGGCAGCTGTAGGATATAAAACTAAAACCTCAGACATGGCTAGAGATGAGCTAACCTCCAGGTAGGATTTGCAGAAAACCAGCCCTTGGCACGCAGACACCCAAAACACCTGGAACTCAAATTTATGGTGTTGTCATCTTCCTAAAATGATTAGGTTTGTGTAAGGGCTTTTCACAACTGCTACTCACAGCTTCATGTGTTTACCTTTTGTCCAAAACAATATTTTTCATCTTCTCATAATGTGGAAATCTCTATGGCCTTTTCATCTTTCCCCCTGTTCTGACCTCCCTCAGACGATGAAACATCAACTGTTCTGGTATCAGTTTCATAAAATAAAGCAGATACCCTTTGAAAGCTTCCTGAAGTCCACATAATTTATGGAAACTTACATTTTTTTATCCATTTCAGGAAGCTCAGCTCTAAGTATATTTGAAATCTTATCTTTTCATTAAAGAAAAATACATCCTTTTTCTAAAAATTAAGTTTTTGAGTGGGTTAGGTAACTAAAGTGGTAGGATAATTCTACTAGTTCCATTTCTGCTATATCCTACTGAACCTCACCTAGAATTAAATTTCTAGTATTCATGAGGCAAAGAGATGTTCCATGAAGTGCAGCCTTTCACAGAGCTTGGGAAGATATTTTGAAGGTAGTGGCCAAAGGATGGGGGTGGGGGAGGGAGAGAGATGAACTAAAAGAGCAAGTCTTTGCTTTCCCCTCTTTCTCACAAGAGGGAAAACAATCTGTCATTTACATGTATCCCATTTTCAACGTATGAGTAACACAACCAAGGAGGAGGGTGGCCTGGGCTCTGGATCCAACTCAGCATTTATTCTTTGTGTGATCTTGGGCAAATAATTCCCCTTTATAGACCCACATGTCCTCATATGTAACACAAATATTTCTAAGATGCCCCTCCAGCTGTAAAATTCTCTTTTCCTCGGATCGCTTTCATCCTCATGGATTCACATGCAAGATCAAGCAAGTATTTCATGACAACTCTAGAAAGGTTCAGCACCCGAGGGCAGAATCTCCAAATATTCTCTTTCCAATTATACTTTACACGTGCGTATACACACACACACACACACACACAGTGGCTTTTACAATTAAAATCTGGGCAAGAGAAAGCTTCATCCCTAAGTTCCTATTGTTAGCAAGGACTTCATACATTTGTGTCTCTTGCACAAAGTCTGTTTCTGGGATGAAAGAGAATTCCACACAATCTCTAATGACCATTAAATTGCGTTTCGGGATGTGGCTTGATTGTGCAATCCTGACAAACTGGCAGATTAAAGGGCAGCATTTTCAGCGTCTTTGGTATGCCAAGACCTCCATTCGAGGTCTTTCTCTCTGGCAATAGCTAACAGTATCACTAACACCTAAAAAAGAATGCGAGCATCTGCAGGCGGTCACCATGCGGCTGCGTATGTCAGCAATCGCTACAGAAGAAACCCAGACCCGGATCCAGGGTCTTTGCATTCTTGCCAGGAAATCATTTTCAACTACTTTGTTTTAACACCTTCACCCCTGAATTCTTTGTAACCACAGCTCAACTCAGGGGCTAAAATACACCTATTCATGCCTTTGTAAATCTACACATGTTTATAATTTGGGGTTGCTATGTGAAAACATACTTTTCTATTTATCTTCAAGTCAAGCAGCTGGGCCATCTTAATGGATTCTTCTAAACACCCAGGCCATTAAGACACACAGGCATGGGTTCCACGCATGAAAAACCCTCTGGCCATGCTTCTTAGGTCTCCATGGCCCCTGCTACTGAGGACTTCTTGATCACTAGCTGGCCAGGGACCCGTCAACCCCCTGACAAAGTTCAAGCCAGAAAGTTCTTCTGCTATGAAGATTTGGAATCATGGAGACAGAAAAGAACATGTGTGTAGACAGAGATCAGACAAGAGATTTGAAGAAAGGACCTAGAAGAACATTAACAGAATGGGGGGATGGAGAAGAGAAGGGTGGCCATTTTGCTTCTTGAGGGGCTCTGTCTGCTCTTTCCTGACTGTCACAAATAAAAGAGGAAGAAAATGTCATGTGAAGAACACACTCACATAAAAGACTGTATCGCTGCTGAACCAAGATGGTCCCTGCCATCTCCAAATCTACTGCTTACTCAAGATTCCCCACTCCAGCCCCTCAAGAAAAGATAAGAGAATTAATGTCTTTTAATCTCCAACTCTTTATATTGCAAATTTTCAAGCCTACCAAAAAGTTGCAAGAATAGTACCATGAAAACTGTATACCCTTTCTCTAGATCCAACATTTTGCCACATTTCCCTTCCTCTCTTCCTTCTTTTCGGTCTCTCTCTCTATCTCCAGTGTTTGTGTATATAAAATTATACATTACAGACACAGACTTCTATTTGCTGAACAATTTGAGTATTAATGTACACATTGTGACACTTGATCTCGAAATATGCCAGCTTAAGCACCTCCTAACATCAAGAGTATTCCCCTATGTACAGAACTACCTTTGACAATATAGTTATCACATGCAGGAAGTTCAAGACTGAGAGAATATTATTATCTAATATTCAATCTACACTCAAATGCCTCCAATTGTCCCAATAATGTCTATCATAGTTGCTCCTTCTCAATCAAGGATCACATGTCTTTGGCATATCTCCTTAGTCACCTTTCATCTATAACCATTTTTCTAGCCTTTGGGGAGGGGAGGTGTCTTCATGGTATGTCCCCTCATACTGGACTTGTCTGATTGTTCCCTCAGAGTTGGACTCAGGCCAAATATTTAGGCGGACATTCTATCAAAGTGATGCTGTGACTTCTTGGTGCCTCAGTAGGACATCTTTCATTGTTTGTACCCTTTATACATATTGGTAACTTTGATCATGGCCAATTAACTGTTAAAACTACAATGTCTTAACATAAATACTAAACCATTTATATACCTTCTACTTCAAATTGTTAACAACAGTTATTTAAAATCTTACTCCTCAAAGCATATTTCAACAGAGCTATCTTTTATCTCTCTAACATACTAAGTCATTTTTCCTGAACTAAGAAACGCTAACTGTATTCTATGATAAGCGGTCATATGCACCATAAACATTAAAGGCTTCCCAAAGGAAGTGGTTTTTCACTGGGTCTTGATAAATAAATGCAATTGTATTGAGAGCCCAGGGGGAAAGCATTATATTCACAAGAACTATCATGAGCAAAGGCATTGTACATGAGAGTGAGTAATATTTGAGGAACTGTGGGTTGACTGTAATAATCCAAGCAAGAGATGAGGCCTACTCTAGGCCTTGTCTAGAGGCGAAAGAGATGCAGACAAGCAGACAGATTGGGGAAAGCTGCCAAATTCTCTGAGAACTGAACTAGGGCAAATGCATGTCTATGATGCCTTTATTGGCACTAGGAAATCGGTGGGTGGGAGTGGTCATTTAAGTCTAATTTGAATATGTTAAGTTGTGGTACTGGTGGGACATTGAGATGGAGCTGTCCAATAAACAGAACAAGAGGTCCAGAGTTCAGGAGAAAAAAATGTGGAGAGCAATGATGATTTGGGTAGGTGCTATGAAGAGTTGGAATCATGGAGACCGAAAAGAACATGTGTGTAGAAAGAGATCAGACAAGAGATTTGAAGAAAGGACCTAGAAGAACATTAACAGAATGGGGGGATGGAGGAGAGAAGAGTGGTCATTTTGCTTCTTGCCAAGAGCCCAACTACTAAACTAGTTTTTGGCAATGTTGTTTTGAAGGTAA
Organism: Neomonachus schauinslandi; assembly: GCF_002201575.2. Lineage (NCBI taxonomy): Eukaryota > Metazoa > Chordata > Mammalia > Carnivora > Phocidae > Neomonachus > Neomonachus schauinslandi. The sequence goes on from NC_058404.1 coordinate 169,413,950, forward strand.
TTGTAGGAGAGGAAAAGCATTTGACCAGATTTGTAGTTTCAGGAATCATTAATGAATGGGAAGCAATTAATTACACCTAGATAAGTATTTTCAGGGGGATTAAGGATAACTCTGTTGTGTGTGTTTCCAACACCATCACGCAATTAACTCAGTTCTGACACTCTGTACCTGGAGATCATGTCAGATCCCATAGGTTAGGGGCTCAGTCCCATGAGACTTGCTCCCCTCCCCACTTCACGTACTAATCCCAAAGCCAAGCTGTCACCTGTGCTTCTGACCAATGGGCTATAAATCTGAGGTTCCCATGACCCCCTCCTTGGGCTTGATTAATTTGCTAGAGTGGCTCACAGAACTCAGAAAAACATGGACTGATATTAACCAGTTTATTATAAAAGATATTATAAAGGATACAGATGAAGAGCCACATGAAAAAGTACATAGGGCAAGGTATATGGGAAAGGGCAGAGAACCTCCATGCTTTCTTGGCCCGCCACTCCCCAAATCTCCATGGGTTCGCCAACCTGGAAGCTCTCCAGACCCCCATTCTTTTGGTTTTTTATGGAGGCTCCATTGGCCACTGGGGATTGAACTCAATTTCCAGCCCTCTTCCTTCCCTGAAGTTTGGGGGTGGGGCTGAAATTTCCAACCCCTCCAATCACCTAGTTGGTTCCCCTGGCAACGATCCCCCCCCAACCTTGAGGCCTTCCAAAAGTCACCTCATTAACATAAAGTCAGGTGTGGTTGAAAGGGGCTTGGTACGAATAACAAGACACTCCTTCAAACTTTACAGGACTGGAGCCATTTCAGGAACCAATGACAAAAGACCAAATATTACTACAAAGATGTTCCCATGGCTCTTATTGCTTAGGAAATCCCAAGTGTGTTAGGAGCTCTGTGCTAGAAATGGACAAAGACCAAATATATATTTCCTGTTACAAATGACCACAATAACAAACTAGTAAAAAAGATGTAAGTGATAAAGAATGAAGGTAAGTGAGGAAGTGTTATTTGGAAAAGGGCAACAAAGAGGAAAAATGATGGAAAGGACAAAATGGAAAGGAAACTCAAATGGAAAGGGAAAGAGAAGAAATAAAAGTCAAGGACAGAAACGGGAGGAAAGCAACCAGGGCCCCTTGTTTTCTTGAGTCAAATTCCTGCCTGCTCTAAAGTAGAGGCAATATATAAAGAATAACATTTGATCCATGATAAGAAATGCTATAAAGATCGATGCACATGTCCTAAACCTGTAATTTTACTAGAATTATTTATGATTCACATTTGAATTAAAGTTTCAAAACCTTTTTCTCCTTTTCTGGACTCTGGGCTACTTGCTTCTGTTTCTATGGATTTCACTGAGACCTCCCTTGACTTCATGCTGTGTGCTTTGTTCCTATACCATTAAATCCCAGAATTCCAAGGTCAGGAGATGCCACAGGCCTGAAGCCAAACAGATATTTGTCAGCATCATTAAGACTGTGACCTTAACATTTGGAAGAAATGGACTTCATAAAAATTCTAGAATAATATATATACACATTACTATATATAATATATAATACAGATATATAGATTATTTTATAAAATTATTCAAATCCATTCCTTCCAAATTTATCTATTTATCTATACATCTGCTAACTTAGTTGGCTACATGATTCTAACAAACAACATTAGAAGGATTTTTAATGCGTAATTACCAGCTTACTACTAACCAGAATGGGAAATAAAATGCATCCACAGAAATAGCAATTCTTACAATTAAAAAAAAAAAAATCCACTTTGTTCAACTTGCTGAAGCCACATACCTTACTACCATAACCCTCACAGTTCTCAAACACAATCTCTTTTTTTGGGGGGGGGTACATCTAATTTCAATTAGTCATCCTGATACGGCTAAAAACTTTCTGACAACACTCAGTAAGGTCTATGTAGGAGCCTGCCTAAATTCTTGACATATTTCTAATTGTTTTCTGCCAAACCACATGCAGAGAAGGAGGTCACACTGGAAAGAGTCATTGAGTCCTCACCAGGCCACATACATCCTTAGCTTTTTGTGCACACGTATATGTGTGCACATTCCTTCCAGAACTAAGCTATGTTTGTCTTCTTGATCTTCCACTTTTCCCCCTTTTTTAAATAAAAGGCAACATCAACTAAATAATTAACATGAGTCACCAGGAATTATGAAATGTATCATCAATGAATTAAAAAATTCAGCTTCTGACCACATGTGAACCCATGAGTTTTGTCTATTTAAACAGATAGGTTCAGAAGGGCAAGGGCTTTTAGGAAACAAATCTCCAGATGACATAAGGATCACCTTGGTGTCCATTATGTCTTTAAAAGAGTTGGTCTCCAGATGTGGTATTTAAACACAAGTGGATTTTAAGGCCGAAAACGGCAATTTCTGATGGAAGTGCTGCTTGTAAATCATGAAATTCTCTTTCTCTACCTCCTCTCCCCTTCATTCCAGGGGAATGCAATAAAAAACTGAAATGAGAAAACCATAATTACAATCACATTCCTCCCCTGGGGTCAACCTAATTATCAGCCTCTCCCCCCAAAACAAATTCACCTCTTTAAGAATGACGGTCCTTATCACTCATGGGAAAGATACAAACAAAGATTAAGATGCCATTTAGGCATAACTGCGATCTTTCATTTTTAAGTGACCTCTCAGTTTAATGGATTCAATGCATCCTCATTCAAGTGGAATATATATTGTGGGGGAGAACTGTAATAAATGGCACTGTCATGACCCTTAGGTTAGAGCCAAGGAATATTGGAAAATAAATCTCAATTCTGGATACTCACCAATCCCGCAATGGGGGTAGGCAATCTATTGATCTTTTTAACAAGTCCTGGCTTTATAGCATTCAGCAACCTGTCATGAAAAAGGCAGAATGTCAAGTGAGACATAAAGCAAGATGGATCACACAAATCACCTTTATCCAGGGCTACAGCTAAATTGCTGAATAGGAAAAGCAGTGAATTTAAAGCATGTAGTAAATCTCAATAATCTATGAGCCTTCACGCATACAAGTGGAGAGCTTTCCCAGCATCAAGTTTGTCCATAGCAGGTGAAGTTTTAGAACTTAGAAATGTTGGGAGAGCAGGCATGGAGACAGGGAGGGGCATCAAGAGAGAAGACACCGGTATGAACTGGATCAAGGTTGGGAGGGAAGTGTCTAGGACTGGAGCCAGCTACTACAGGCAAGGCCTGTTCCCAATTCTCTTGGCCAAGACAGGGGTCTCTCCAGGAATGCATTAAGTTCAGAGACCAACATCTGTCTTTGAAACAATTTGCCAAGACTAATTCTACCTCCAGACCCCTTTTGCTCATTGAGAGTGGCTTGTGAAATGTGGGTGATCTTCACTTAAGAAAGGGAAGAATATGGTTAGCGAGAGGTTAACCAATCATGGCTTAAAGATTCTAAATAAGGCTCACCACAATTCCCTAGGTACAGAAGATATGTGAGCAAAACATCTTGGGGGTAAAGGTTGAAATCACGTAAAAATGGTAATATAAGCAAAGGAATGCAAAAAAAAAAAAAACAACTATAACTTCTTGTTTTCAGGAAATAGTTCAGAGTGAAAAGAAACAAGGAAGGCAATCTGCAAAAGGAAAATAGGGTCGGCATCAGGGTGATGTGGCAGAATGTCGCATTTGTGAACTAGGTAATTCAGAAAGGAATAATGGAAGGTAGGGGGTTGCAGAAGGGAAGCATTTATTCTCACATTCAGGAATTAGAGAGGAGAGGCCATCAGGTAGGTACCTTATCTCAGGATGCAGTGCAAAGAGAAACCTAGGGCAGGGGTTTATTACAACTCGGGGTTCAGCAAACTACGACCCATGGGCCAAATGTGGTCCAGTGCCTGTTTTTGTAAATAAAGTTTTACTGGACCCCAGCCATACCCATTCACTTATGTATTATCTACTGCTGCTTTTGTGACAGCAGAGTGGAGTTACTATGACAGAGAACATATGGCCCACAATGCATGCAATTTTTACTATTTGGCTCTTTACAGAGTAAGTTTGCCAACTTCTGTTATCATTCATGGAGTCCAAAATTATAGAAAATTCTGAAGACCTTATACTTGATAGATCTCTACAAATCAGTAACAAAAGATTCGTTGAAATAGGTTGGTAATTAGGCTTGAATTCAGCTTCTATTTGACTTTGACACACTGTGTATTCATGAATTGAGAACCATCGCCCCACTGGTTATGACAGCCAGGATCCTGGTTTCACACCAAGGATCAATCGGCTGTTCTGGGTAACTTTCACTGCAATTCCAACACGCTCCCACCAACTGGTACCACTCAGAGTAGACACATGCCTCTTTGCCCACTGAGGGCCAAGATGGCGCTCTTTTCATGAACCCACTTAGTTTTCACCAGGACCCTAATCTTTTTTAAAAAGCGCTTCTTCATGACTTATTTTGGAATTATTGGTTTTTCAAGTCGGAAGACAACTTGTTCTCTCCTCATTTTACAACTTAGAAAATTGAAGCCTGATGATGATGAATGAGTAACTCCTCCAGAGCTGATTAGTGGTATAATCAGGCCCAGCATCCAAGTTTCCTGGATCAGCACACTCTCTTGGGCAGTGTTAATGTCCCATATCTCCTGCTTTAAAAAAAGCAGATAGATAAGATGTCTCCAAAGTAAAGTTTTAAAATCTATGAACACTTAGGATATGTTACTTTTTTCACTAGTTCTTAACAGTATCATTTTAAACTGGATTTTAAAATAGTATCTGTGCACAGTATTGATAATTCAAAAGGATTCAAAAGATGTAAGTCTCACTGTAACCCCAGTCCCACAGGCCCCAGGCTATTCCCTAAAGGTAACCTTAAAGACCTGTCAAAGAAAATACATAGATACATATAATTTTTTTAAAAAGACAGATGTAGCGTATCATCAGCACTGTCCTACACCTTGTTTTGCCACTTATCAATATTACTTGGAGGTTGAACAATGTACCTTGGAGAGTATGCCTTATCAGTACATGTGAACCTACAACCTTTTTAACAGCTGTGGACTGCAGACTGATATGGGCTGAGAGCATTAGCTCTGGAGTCCAGCTCACTGAATCCAAAGCCCAGCTCCACCATACTTAGGGCAAGTCCATTAACTTCAGCCTTGACTGTAATATAGAATTATAATGGTACCAACTGCATAGATGTCACTGAGGCTTAAATGGGACAAAATACATAAGGAGCTAGCACAGAGCCTGGTGCATAATAAGTTCTCTATAAATGTTTCTCTACATTTATATGTATGCATTTATTTTATACTAATTCAATTCATCGCATTTTAGATCAAGCACTTACTCTAATACTTTTCAATTTTCTAATGAAATAAAATATCACTGCTACCAGATCCCCAAGCATTGTTGCTAATTAGCCAAAGCAGAAAGAATAATAAACACCCCATTAAAGAATTTATAAACTAAAAATCCTCCTTTAAAAGGCACCTTTCTCTTAATAAGTTTAGTGATGCTCCACCAACTCCTCTTTTATCCAGGTTTAGATTTTTTAAACAGTCTTAAATACTTCCTTATAGTCATCCTTTGCAGAATTATATGGCAGAAGTCATTCCTGTCACATGATGTTGTTCAAAAACAACTACAATGCTGGACCTTAATTGAAAGAGCAACAAAAAAACTCTTTCAAAATGTTTACCCACAAATTAAAAAATAAAAAGCCAAAGTGCTCTTAAATAATTGGAATACTTTCAAGATCAAGGCAGCTGTATTTTTTTTGTATAAACATCGCTCCAGTCCCTTACACAGTTTAGAGTACACAACAATAAAAGATTGCACTGAACTGACATTACGGGAATGCCCAACACCTGCCTATCTTGCATGTTGCATTAAACTGAGGACATTTCTTGCACATATTAGGAGACAGATGAGAAGTTCAAAAATACAGCTATGGGTAAGAGTCAAGGATATTCACTTGCAATTTTACTAAAAACCCCTATCGCCTTCCTATGTAAATTAAAATATATTTTCAATAACTACTTATTGATGACATGCTTTAAACCGATGATGGTATTTTATATTCATGAACTTTCTGAGATGCACTGTCTCCAACTATCCTGTCCTGTAGAGACAGGTCATGTATTCATTCCACCATTTTTGCAGAAGAAAAGCCAGCCGCAGACAGATGGGAAGACCTCCTTCAGAGACACGCACCGCTGTTCACAGCATGGCCAAGACAGCCTTCGTGTCTTAGGCCAGTCACTTTATACAGGAAGTCAGTGCTTTAGAAAGTCCTGCTCAGTATGTGCCATCAAAGTACACGGCAACACACACACACAGACACACATACACACAGAGAACAGACCTTTAACACTTAATGAATAGGAAGGTATAGTGAATTTGGAATAAGTCGTCTAGGTTTTTGTTGTTTTTTTTTTTTTAAGATTTTATTTATTTATTTGAGACAGAGAGAATGAGAGAGAGAGAGAGCACATGAGAGGGGGTAGGGTCAGAGGGAGAAGCAGGCTCCCTGCCGAGCAGGGAGCCTGATGCGGGACTCGATCCAGGGACTCCAGGATCATGACCTGAGCCGAAAGCAGTCGCTTAACCAACTGAGCCACCGAGGCGCCCAGTTGTCTAGGTTTTAAGAGCTAAACTCAACACTCATTAACCATGGGCCACTGGGAAGTCACTTGAGCAGAGTCTCAGTTTTCCCTTAATGGGGATTCCCAAAATGGGAATTTTGAAAACCTCACCTTCCATCCAGGATTGTGGTGAGGAGCCAGTGGGACAATGTGTGTTGCTAGCATTTGGTAAATGGAAATTTGTATATTCATACCCACATGGTCTACTAAGCATACCCTTTTTTGCCAAGTAAGTTCAGATCATTTTAGTTTCAACTTTTCCATTAGCCAGCTGCCAAAGACGAAGGTAAGTTTTCCTTATTTTCTTTTTCTGGCCACCTTTGGACAAAAATCTCACATTAATGAATCAAGTCAACAAATGTGTATAGCTTGCCTAATATATGTGTGATAAGAAATGACTAGACACAGGAAGGCAAGTCAGGATCTGGGATAACCCTCGATTATGAAAAAGTTAATGACATTAAAGGCAAGCAAAAATACATGTGTTTCTTATAGGACAGAAATTAATGGTGTCTACTATACTCACATTCTAAATCTGAAACACACTGTGACCTATTTCAAGGAAGGCTATTCCACATGTTCCTTCACATACTCAACAAATATTATGGAGCATGCATGATGTTCTGGCCTGAAGCTGGGTACAGGGATACAAAGGAAGACAAGGCAGACCCCAGGTTGCTCCCTCATGGGGCATGTTCACTAATAGATTTAAAACTCACAGGAAGACAAGAACTGTGCACATATGTGGTTCATTGTCACACCACCTAATGCACAGGCCATCTTGAGTTTCTGAGAAGATGAATTAAAGACACGCTCGGCACAGATTCTATGGAATACAGTTCTTAAAAGATTAAAGATTTGATTCCTTAAAGAAACAATTATTGAGACACCTAGGAATGATGCTGATGTTCTGATTGGACCACAGGCTGCATTTATTAACTCTCTGTAACACCTAATATCCAGCTTGTGGCAACCTCTCAACCGTTGTTTAATGGTCATAAAATACAAACTGAAGAACTTTGTTTCTATCTGTGACTAAAAAGAAAAATCTCAAATCTCTATTCAGGGATGGAGAGTTTCTGGTTCATTTTGATTCTTCCAGCAGCTGGTATGATAGTTCTGTGAGGGTCATAACACTGAGAATATAGCTACGAAGGTTACATTACAAGATCATCCAGACATTAGGAACTAAACCAATGAGAAGTTTGTTACTGAACAGTGACATGAACATCAAAGGCAAAATTTTAAAAGGATTGCAAAATTCAGCTTACTCTACAAGTCATTCAATTCATGAATTCAAGTCCAATAACGATCCTAGAGTTTGGGGGAGAGCAGAGGAGATATCTAGACCTTGAGCACAGGGTTGGGAAGTTCATGTTTAATCTCATGGGAAATCACTTTATTCTTTGCAACAAGAGATTACATCACCTTCTCATTAGCTTCGTTTGTACAGCTGCAACAGGCAGCTATGATCATAAAATTACCTACTTTGTGTCCCTTCTAATTTGGTTCCATAGTGTTTTTCTATGTGGTTTCCTTGATCACTTTCTGGGTTTGACTATGTACCCTGAATTAAGGTATATGCACTTTGATTTAATCTAACATGGCAACTGTTTTTGAACCTAAGCATGAGATCAATTTAACCTTGACCATAAATCTGTTACAGATGTCATTTTTAAAGATTTCTTTTTAGAGTTGCCTCAGCAAAAGGACGAACGTTAATAAGCTTTCTGAGGTCAAGAAAAATGGACTAAAATGTAGGTAAAAGTGAAACCTGAACCAAACAAGAATTTCATATGAACGAAAGAGTGATGGAATGCAAATTGCCATCATTAATACCTACCAAATCTTTGAGGGGTGCTATGCATTATCCAGAACGTGCATTATCCAGAACCAAATCTTTGAGGGGTGCTATGCATTATCCAGAACGTGCATTATCCAGAACCAAATTTTTGAGGGGTGCTATGCATTATCCAGAACGTGCATTATCCAGACTGTTCAAGCCACCTGCCTTGAACATAACTCAAAGAAGATATCATAAGAGCTTTAGAAGGTCTTCGTCTTGGAATTCCAAGAAGTTGGGACTGACTGTGAATTGTAGGGCTCAGCAGTGCTGGTATTATTCTAACACGGCTCCTGTGACGGAGACAACCCACCAAACTCACCTCCTTTCCCTCCTAAGCACACATTGCCCACCCTGACTACATTTTCCACCCTCCTCGGCAGTTTTCTGCAGCCATATAACAGAGTTCTGGCCAGTGGGGTGGAGGCAGAGTAGTATGTATCACACCCGGGCCTGCCCCTAAAACCTCTCCCAAGTAACTCTCCATTTGTCCCTCTTCTTCCGCATTTACAGGTGAGATGCTGACATGAAGGAACACCTGAGAGAGAAGTCATGTGTTGAGGATAGAGTCTCTATCAGCTGGGATCCTTGAACCACTGCCTGAAGCAAAGTCACCTCCACTCTTCCCTGCTGCCAAAATTGAGCTACACAAGAGTGAAAAGTACATTTCCATTGTACTGAATCGCTGAGATTAAGGCACGCAGCATTACCTTAACTATCACAGTTCTCCAGAAGGTCTTCCTCCAGTGAAATGGGGCCCCACTTTGCCCAAACCGTCCCCAAGAAAATCCTATCCAAAAATGCAAAATCGAACACCTGGACACATTTTTTCCCTTGGGGCTCGCAGGGAAGGCAGCTGGAAGGGGATGAGCTAAACTTTGAGACACTGTAAACAAATGGACCCACTTTTACTTTCCCGCATCTGCTAGGGAAAAACTCTTCTTCCATACCACTCTTGTTCTCGATGCTAAAACACTAACACTAATGAAATAATCTGTAAGCACAGAAGAGAACCTCCTAAATCATCTGAGTATCTTGGATTCCTTTTGATTCACTGTCAGCTTCTCTCACAGTCCAACCTTTGCATGGCCGCTCCTGCCGTCTGGAAATTATGGGGTTTGGGGACTAGAAGAGGCTGAAAAACCAATAAGTCAATCTAGATAAGAAAACTGCCAGCAGGCACACGTCTGAGGTCAGAGTTTGCAAGTGGTAGTTAGGATTATAAACTCGAGTTTCTAAATCTGGGAGGAGGGCTTTCCTGCGATGCTCTACTTTCTGCACTTCAGTAAATAATCTCCAGCTACCAGTCTCGGCCACCTAAATCAATCTGCCCACCACCCCCAAACTAACCCCCCTTCTAAATCGTGGCCTTGGCCATGCTGCTTCCCTCCCTCAGTGATTTCTAGGCTCCCGAGTGCCCACAGGATGCCCCCCCAAATGCCTTCACCTGGTAATGAAGCTCCTTAGCCCTCAAACTGCCTTCCCACTGCGCCTCCCACTCAAGATCCTCCCTGATTGTATCAGGCACAGGTTTAAGGTGACATGTGTGATCAATGAACTGTGAAAGCTGGCAATACATGAACAGAATTCAGTATAACCAAATAAAATGGAGACTAAAGAACCCTGACACAGGCAATGATACATGTAATCGTGAGTGTACTATGTGGTAATTATAGATAAATGATAGTAATTAGTATTTCTTTTGCATAACTAAAAGCCGGTATTGCTGGGTTTACTGTCAGGAGGGTGGAAGGAAAACTGGGAACATGAAATTGCTGTGATTTTTCTCTGAAAGCTTTCGTAGCCAGACTTGAGTAGGACGAACAGCCAGTCCTTGCTCAGAACCAAGAGTTATGGGATTGGCACTCAAAGTTCTAAGAGTAACAGTAGCCACCAGAGACAAAAAGACATGGGTTCAAATCCCAACTCTGCAACTCACTAGGCAAGCTATTTAAGTATTCAGTATCTATGAGCCTCAATTTGCTCCTCTGTAAAATGGGGACAATACCACCTATTAGCCATGGCATGAGAGTGTGAAGTAATGCGGGTAATACACTTGGCGCAGACCCCGTGTATAGTACACACTTGATAAATGGCGGTTGCTATTACTATCTCCAAGCAGGTTTTGACCCCAGCCCTCCCCATAGATGGAAATCTGATACGTCAGTCATTGCTCACCTCTCCTCCCAAGCATCCTGCCTGCGGCTAGAGCGAGACTGGGAGTTGGGAGAGATGAAAAGGACAGAAGGGGAGAAATGAGCTAATGTTAGTCCTTCTGGAGGGCAGGCCTACATGGGCGTAGTCTCTAGAGCTGGGGGTGGGGAGGAAGGAAGGGAGGATGCCGACAAATGAAAGGCAGTAAGAAGCTCCAAGGACAAGCTCGGCTCCATTGCAGCTGTGCCCACAGCTGCCTCTGGCCCTGTTTCCCTGCCAAGTTCTGGCTATCCTTTAACTTTTGCTCCTGTCTCCCCACCTCTCTTGCCATCCCAAAAGTGTTGGGGAAAAGCCAAGAGCTGAAGAGCCCCTTTGCCATCTGAGAAAGGGGAGGTCAGCTCCTAATATGGCTAGTTAGAATTCTGAATTGATTTCCTATTCATTCCATATACTGTTATCAAATGCTTACCCCACACCAGGTGCTGCGCTAAGGCCAGACGCCCTCAGGGACTGGGTTCTACGGTGGGACTGTCACTATCTCAGACGTGGTATGAGTTACCTAAGACTATGAAGAACACTAGTTCTATAGGGAAACTTCCAGGTTCTAAATGGTGACTTGGAAGAGAGCTTTGGAATCATGGGCTATGCATCCTAGTTGTAAACTAAGGATGGACACAGCAAGACAAATGTAGGAAACATCTCTGCTTCTCCTTGGGAAGCAAAGCATTTTATTCAAATATTTGTGTTTGGTGCACAGCAGAAAGTCATCAACGTCACCACTGTTACCAGATGTAATTTCCTAAAAAACAAACATAACCCCATTGCTCCTTCGTACAGAGACCGTGTTCGCTGCCTATTGCTTGCTGGATGCTATTGAAACTCCTTAACATGCTATCCCAGGTCTTCTGAAAACTGACCTGATACCTGCCCTTCATCTCCAGTCTGCCCCATCTTGAACTTGTCCTAATCTCTGGCCACAATTTCTCCCCGGAGCACTCAAAGCCCCTTCAGTTGCTGAGCATTTCAAGTGCTCACTGTTCCCTCTGTCTGACTTGCCATTACCACAAGCCTCCCCTCACCTCTTCGTGGCCTGGCAAACTCATGCTTATCCTTCAAAACCCAGCTTAAATGTTACCTCTTCTTCAACCGCTTCCTAGGTAGAGGTTATATCTCCCACCTCTAGATCCCAATACTCTTTGGCTTCCTTTTTTATCACACATCACAGAAATTGTCCAACCTTCCCATCAGGCAAAGGGTTAGTTCTCTCTGCAACCCCATCTCTACTGTAAGGGCTGGTCCATGGGAGGGCTTCAATCTGTGTTTGCTGACTGAAGTGATAATGAAACGAGCAACAATGGCAAAGTATTGGGAAACCCAAATCATCAGGTTTGAAACTACAATGGACTTCAGGGCCATTAATAATTTGTAATGTTTCTTGTTGTTGTTGTCAATCAGATCTGAGCCAGTTTTTCAGCACCAAGACTAGAGTTGGGTTCAAGCAACCATACCATACAAGGATCATCTGACAGGCTTCTAGTTCATTCCCACCAATCACCGCTATTTGATTCATTTTCTGTTGGTCTGTGGGATGGGATGAAAATGAGTGGAGTCACCCTGTTCCTCTTTAAAGGACAGCTGGGAGCTGGTTGGCCCCAAAGGAAACTGAATTCTCTGGGTTTTTCCTTTTGATGTACCATAGGACACACAATGGGAAGGGTGCAGGGGGAGGGGACCATGGTCCTTTCCCCTCAGGCAGCCCACATTTTACTTTCCTGTGGCTGCAGCAGAAATATAAAATGCAGTCTTATTCAGAGGAATGGAGAATGTGTTCTGGAAGTCAGAGGCTCTGGCCAGGGAATCGGACTACAAGCAAAGCCTTTTCATCTGTTGTAGAAAAGGAGCGTTAAGGGAAGAAAAACAATGCAGTATTTAAGCAACAAAGTTTCCTCATTTCTATGGCCTTTCTATGTCTAAGGTCATGATGCCTAATGTTAATTAATGTGGTTAATTAGTAATGATTTTTTAGTTTTCATTTTGAAATTTTCTTTACATCTTTTTGGAAGTAGACAGAGCATTAATATAATCAATCTACAGGGCATTCTCATCAGTAAAGTTCTAAAATATTAGCAGCACATTACAATATATTAATACATCTAGAAATGTACTAAATGACATTTGGAATGAGCCCTCTAGAGAGCACTGGAAACATCTTGAAGCAAAATTTTTAAATTGCATTGCGAGTGTGTATACGTGTATGCATTGTGTGTGTGTGTGTGTGTGTGTCTGTGTCTGTGAACAGCTTGAGATATAACTCACCCACTGAAAGTATAGAATCCGATTTTTTTTGTACATTCACAGGATCATGCAACCATCTCTGCAAACTAATTTTAACTTTCCTCCCCCTGAAAGAAACCCCATACCTATTAGCTTTAACTCCCATCCCACCCACAAACAACCCCCAGCCCTAGGAACCACTAATATACTTTCTGTCTCTATAGATTTACCTATTCTGGGCACTTCCAATAAATAGGACCATATAAAATGTGGTCTTTTGTGATTGGTTTCTTTCGTTTAGCATCATGGTTTTGGTTCATCCATGTTGTAACATGCACTGGTAGTTAATTCCTTTTTATGGCCAAATAATATCACATTATATAAATATAATATGGTCATATTTTACCTATCCATTCATCAGTTGATGGGCATTTCCAATCATTTGGTTATTATGACTAATGTTGTCACAAACATTTGTGTACAAGTTTTTGTTTGGATATACATTTTCGTTTCTCTTGGATATGTACCTATATGATAACTTAATGTTTAACCTTTTGAGGAACTACCAAATTGTTTACCAAAGTGGCTGCCCCATTTCACATTCCCACCAGCAGTATATGAAGGTTCTAGTTACTCCATATCCATACCACACTTACTGCTTTCCTTTTTTATTTTGCCATTCCAGTGGATGTGTGGTGGTATCTCATAGTTTTGATCTGTATTTCTCTAAAGATTAATGACGTTGCACATCTTCCCATGTGCTTATTGTCCATTTTTATATCTTTTTTAGAGAAATACCTATTCAGATATCTTTGCCCATTTTTTATTAGATTGTTTATTCTTTTATTATTGAGTTCTTTATATATGCTAGATACAAGCCCCTTCTCAGACATATGATTTGCAAATATCATCATATTTTCTCCTATTCCATGGGCTGGAAGATGGTATCATTTGTAGGACAAAAGCGTTTAACTTTGACATAGTCCAATTTATGTATTTTTTCTTTTGTCATTTGTACTTTCAATATTATACACAGGGAAACCATCGCCAATGTGAATTTTGGACTACTCTTCCTTCTTCCCATTCTTCCGCCAAAATGCTGTATGACATTCCTGCCACATGCAAGCATCATGAGGCATAGAAAGATGGGTGAGTCACTGTCACTACAACAAGAACTCATAAACAGAAAGTTAAAACAATCTCATGAGTAGTGCCCTGTGTAAGACAAATTATTTGCTCTTGGCACAGCCAAAATACTCTTCAAACCAGAAACGAGAGAGAGAGAGAGCACCTGAAATCAGGATTGTCGTCTCCACCCCAGAACGTATGGTTGTCACCCCCGTGGGTGCTAAGAGGAGTAGGGAATCCTGAACTCAGGCTGTCATGAGGGTCATATTTTAGTGGAAGAAACGGTACCCAATGTATGGGTTTAGGATTGAGGGAGATGGAAATGGACAGGAAGTGAGCACCCCAGGTGGCTGAATGACATGCAGTAAAGGCAAGGCGTCAGGGAAGCACAAAGAAAATCATAAATACAATAATCATTCTCTGTGGCCAGTGCAAAGGATGGTAAAGATAAGCCAAATAGAAACACTGCACCCAGACAGTGAGGGACACCGGGTTCCAGGCAAAGGAACTTGAATCACGTCCTGTTCTGTGGGAAGGGCACCAGGCCCAGTGAAGCCATGGTTGGGAACGTTAGCCTCATGGCAAAGTCTAGAGTGGGGTAAGGAAAGGCGGGCTCTAGAGTCAATCACTCAGCCATTCTATTTGTCTTGTCATTCACTCTTTCATCTCCTTAATATAAGAGGGAAGTCTCTTTCTGCATAGTTAACTTTAAAAATAAGTAATTTCTAAACTGGGTCCTTGATGGGCTATGTAAAAGGTCCTCTTCTGTGGGTTACCAAAGGAAACATTTAGAATGGCATGCTTGAGGCAGGAATTTTGCACACTTCATTGTGGGAAGTCAGCCCACCCAGCCTGACAGCCCAGGAGAGACCAAAAAAAAAAAAAAAATGGATTATTAAGAAATACAATTAAGGAGCTACTAAATCCTCTCAAATCCAAGCAAAGCTTAATCCAGATGGAACCCCACAGGCAGGCAATGAGATAGGCCAGTTTCTCCTCTACCACACAAGCAGCCCAAATTTAAACCTCTTGTTATATGTTTTTTTAGTCAATTGATCATTCCAATAAATGTGTAATAAATTTGTTCAGGAGTAAGGAGATTAATCCTGTGATTTAAGTGAGAGAAGTTTAATATGTTTTTAAGGCACAGATGGATAGGGTGAAAGTAACCACTACATTTTGAGGGGAGAGGTTCCTGAAAGAGAATTATGCTAAATTAAGTTTCAAACACATTTTTTGGAAGCATCAAAACAAAGTCTGGGTCTTAGCATCAAAACAATGACCTGAGTCTAGGTCATGTAAAACTATGTATTAAGAAAAAAGAAGTTGGGGTGCCTGGTGGCTCAGACAGTTATTAAGCGTTTGCCTTCAGCTCAGGTCATGATCCCAGGGTCCTGGAATGGAGCCCCGAGTGGGGCTCCCTGTTCAGCAGGGAGTCTGCTTCTCCCTCTCCCTCTGCCCCTCCCCCTGCTCATGCTCTCTCTCTCTCGAGTATTAAAAAAAAAAAAAAAAGAAGTTGTGACCAGGATTATATAATTTTTAATGGACAAAATATTTGCAAAGATGGATAAACTTGAGAATGTTTCAAATGCACACAAGTCCCCCTCACCCACCCAGGAGACTCCTGTAATTGATGCTAAAACACAGTTTGAATGGGGATAGTAACACTCCCCATGCACACTGTGCTGAGTCCCCCTTTTGAGTAGGAACCAAGGGCTGTTTATTTAATAAGAATTCAAGAAGAAAAAAAGACAAAACTGGGAGTCCATTCTGCACTTCATGAGTCCTACAAATTCTCCTTCTATGATCTGCATCTGTTTTCATCTTTCTTAACAGAAGGCTGTTGGGATACTCAGTTCTTGCCTAAGTCCCCACCTAAGCCAGGCCAATGTTCAAAGAAAAAAAAGCAGCTTTTCACTGGAGAACTTAAAAAAAAAAAAAAAAAGAGTGGGTTTTAATGTCCTTACTTGAACTTAAAAGCTTAATGAGCCTCGGTGCCAAAGAGCGGGAGACGGGCCAAGTCTGTGAAGCCGAGTGTGATATGGCCGAAAGACAAAGGGGAAGCCTCCACAGAAGGCCGATCAAATTCTTACGAGCCTGCTAAGGCCAAAATCAGCAAGGGCAAAAGGACCCAAGTTTGCTGAGATTCGAGGAGCATCTGGGTTAGAGAAAGAGCTCCAGACAAAGAGTTTGAAGACACACTGCCCTCCACCACCCTGGGTCTCCATCTCATCCTTACAAAGGGAGGTGGGAGGAGCTGACCCAGGCTGTTCACCTACCAGGGTCGCTGTGAGGATCAAGTAAGGGATGGGTTTGCAGATACTGAACAAAGCAATGGTGATTAGAAGGCATCAGTCTGAGGTTGCCAACAACTCGGGCGACCACATATCCCCATTTGCTGAGAACAGTCTCCGATTTCATTTGTTGTTCTAGTATCTCAGCTGGTTAACAACCCCCTTTCACTCTCAAAACCATCTCAACTGACTGACAAACTACACGGTCACTCTACAAAGAAGCCATTGGGCAGACTAATCTCTTTTCTTTTTTAATAGTTGAGGAAAATATTGCATGTGTAGTTGACATTAGATAAGGTCTCCACCAAGAGCTTGCTGAAACGATGCAACAGAATGAGCCAGACTTAAAACAATTCGGTAGTCATGATTGGTGGTCTGACGGTTCCCAGAGACAGCTATTAATTGACAAAGGTCTCCAGTGCCTCCCGCTACCAGTGAGACAAGCCTTTTCTGAAGCCTTGTGCGAGCTGACCTCCGCTGGGGCCATGTAATATAGGTGACCGCCAGCTTCTTAAGTCTTCTTAGCACCCTTGGTTTCCAAGGCACCACACTTCCTTGGGTTTCCTCTCATCTCTCTGATACCCCTTTGTGAGCTTCTCTTTCTCTTACCCCTGACCCAGTGGGGAGGCTTCCTCAAACTGAGACCTTGCTCTGCTATTCTTTCTTGATGTGATCTTTTCCTCAGAGAGATTGTCATATGTCACAGCTTGGCCTTGATGTCCAACAATGGCTGGCAAATCATATTTAAAAAAGCTAAATCCATTGCCTCACCTCCAAGCTCCAAGCCCTTGTCCCCAACAGTCTACAGGATGGCCCCTGGACGGGCTATCTATTTCCCAAACTCAGCTGGCCCAAAGTGAAATTACGACCTCTCCCAACAAGTAGAGGATTTGCTTCAGTGTGTACCAGAGGCCCAACTCTGCTGGCCATCAACAACTGAAACACTGAAGTTATTTTGTAGCCTTTCCTTTCATTTATCTATATCCTCTACCCTACCAAGTCCTGCTGATCTGTTCAGAATTCTTATTTCTATTGTTCTGGAAGTCGAACCCAAAAATCTTTCCATGGCTACCAACGCCCTGAGCAATCGTGCCCCTGCCTCCTCCTCTCCATCTACTCTCATCTCACACCATCATCCCTCCCCCCACCCTCCCGCAGTTTCTTACATTTTGGCCAAATGAGTCCTTCTAATTCCTCCAATGCACGGTGCTTCTATCTTAGGGACCTCAGACATACTACTCCTTCAGTCTAGAAGATGCTTCCTCCCTACTTCCATCTCCCTTCCCTCTCTCCTGGCTAATCTCTACTCTTCATTCAGGTCTCTATCTTTTTTTTTTTTTTTTAAGATTTTATTTATTTATTTGAGAGAGAGAATGAGATAGAGAGCATGAGAGGGGGGAGGGTCAGAGAGAGAAGCAGATTCCCCGCTGATCAGGGAGCCCGACGTGTGACTCGATCCCGGGACTCCAGGATCATGACCTGAGCTGAAGGCAGTCGCCTAACCAACTGAGCCACCCAGGTGCCCCAGGTCTCTATCTTAATGCTTCTTCCACAAGAGAATCTGAGTTTATATTCCATATGGAGTCAGGATTTAGATTACAGATCTGAGCAGAGTGCCCCTGTTACATGATTTTATTGCATAATGTACTAGGCTTTCTAGTAACTTACCATACTTGTAAGTGGGTTCTTACAAAGCTTAGTTGGATGAAGGAAGAGAAGGCCTCCTCACTGTCAGAGTAGATCTCTTTTATGTATGCCAAACACGGCATACTCCGTCCTGACTTTAAACCTTGCCTTCTGCTCTTGTCTCCAAGCAGGATGCCCTTGTCTTTCCCTCAGCCTGTTCTCATCTTAAGTAAAATTCAGTTGATGTAATAGCTTCCCAGTAACTGTCTCCCAAACAATAACAATCTCTCTTTGTTTAACTGCTTAGTAAATCTTGGCAATTAAATCTTGGTCACTTGCATTTACTCACCCACTGGTTTATACTGCTATTCACACACTGTTTTGTGCATGTGTTCAAGCCCCAAATGCATTATAAAACTCCTGAAGATCAAGGATTGAGCCTTCCATTCCCTTTTCATGGCCCCCAGTTCCTATTCTGAGGCTGTGCAGAACATGGTCAATATCTAACAAACCCTCCATGTGGCAAAATGTCTCTATGCAAAGACACACCATCAACTCTCAACCTGTCCTAGAAGGCTAGCACATATCTGTGGCACACCACATCTCATGCTGAAATCAGGACAAGAATCCAAGACAAGCCTTCCTTCTTAGAATAAGCAGCTCATTCATCAGCAATGATATAAACAAGTGTTTGCCAACAGATTTCTTATCTTCAGAAAATTGTTTCACCAACATAAGAACTGAGACAAAAATCCACTAGGACATTCTCTATTGGTCACTCATTTGCAAACTGACATACTCAGACCTTACATTCCAAGAAAATGTGTCTGCTGAACAAAACCCGTAAGTTCAACCTCTATTAACTCCAAAGAAGATGGAGCTGTAGTGGAGAACCTTATACTTAAAGTAGGTACTTCTATGCTTCGGTCTTTAGTCTTCAAGGATGGGTCTGTTCTTTATGTAAAAGTGTGTGTGTGTGTGTGTGTGTGTGTGTGTGGAGAAGTGAGAGGAGGGGAGGGAGGCAGAGGAGGAAAGAGGAAAAAGGAGAGAAAGAGGAGGACAGGGAAGGTGAGAAAGAGGAGGGCAGGGGAGGGGAGAAGAGGAGAGGAGAGGGGACAGAGCCAGAGGATAATACTGACAATGACAGCTAAGACTGGGACAAAGTTAAGGCCACCGATGATTAGGTAGCCCAGGGAGCAATCTCGCTGCTGAACTCACTGTATTCAGCAAGTGCCTGTAACAGAGCTGTTATGTCTGTCAGACCAGTGTCCAGGGCAGTAAATACCAAGATAAACAGAAGGGACCTGTGGGAAGCTTTCACTCCGGTACAGGAAGTGGACTGGGATACGCACTAGGGCGGAGGTAGCACAGGTCTTAGAAGCGGGACAGGAACCTACTAACGCTGCCTGGAGGGTTCTGGAACAGCTTCCCAGAGAAAGAAACTGCGACAGGCTGGCGAGAGTGGGAGGAAATGACATCACCACAGAGGTCAAGGTTACTGTTTTCAAAACAATCACTTGAGGTCTCAAGCTCTGCCAGCCAAAGCTCATTATTCACAGATGATCAGGTTTGTAAAGGTCCCAAACTTTCTTGCCCAGTTTTTGATCACAGGCTAGGCAAGACAAGCTGGAAAGTAAAATCCCAGTAC
Organism: Neomonachus schauinslandi; assembly: GCF_002201575.2. Taxonomy (NCBI): domain Eukaryota; kingdom Metazoa; phylum Chordata; class Mammalia; order Carnivora; family Phocidae; genus Neomonachus; species Neomonachus schauinslandi. Next base: position 169,433,547 of record NC_058404.1, read on the forward strand.
GTGCATCCCATGGCTTGTTGGCAGCCCCGAGAGAAAGAGCTGATGGGTGCACAGTGACACAGAGTTGCATTGACTATGTCATATTCATAATTGACTTTGGGCCTGTTTCCAACAATCATAATGAGAACAGCTAGGGGTCCAGAGCGCCAAGCAAGCACCAGACACTGCCGAGCGCTCTGCAGTACTCTCTTACCGGACTCTCTCAGGGACCTGAGGAGTTGGGACTTCCCCATTTCATAGACGAAGGGAACCACAGTTAACAGTTAAGGGCCTGCTACCTTCCAAGCACTGAACAAAGAGATGTATCCATATGATCAATTCATTTAATCCTCAGAGCAACCCTCGTAATCAGGTACAATTATTTTGGTTACAGCTAAGGAAACTGGGGCTCTGGGAGGTCAGGTAAGTGGCGCGAGGACACATGGACACATACCGACAACGTGAGCTGTTACCGAGGTTGAACCATATGAAACCACATTTTCTGACCGGTTTTCGGCTATTTACACAATTTCATAGGATTCAACCTATGCGTTTTCCCAATCCACTCACTTTCCGCCACACTCACTCATAAAAGAATCGGAACTGGCTTTTCTTAAATGTACATCTTTGGATGATAACAAAAAAGAAAGTAAAGAGGGTGGGGGAGGATGAGAAATCAAACTACAGAGAAGACAGGAGAGCACACACCCTAGAACGAGATGCCGTGGGAGCTGCCCCTTGAACACAGGGGGCGGGGGGAGGAGCGCTGACCCCTTGCACAGTTGAAAACCCACCTAGAATTTCTGATTCCTCCAAAACTTACCAACTATTAGCCTGCTGTTGCCCAGAAGCCTTATCCATAACATCGATAGTCAATTAACATATATTTTGTATGTTATATTATTATATACTGTATTCCTACAATAAAGTCAGCTAGGGAAAAGAAAATACTAAGAAAATCATAAGGAAGAGAAAATACATTTGCAGTACTGGACTGTATTTATGGAAAACGTCCACATAGAAGTGGACCCACACAGTTCAAACCATGTTTTTCAAGGGTCAACGGTATGCTCATTTTGCCATTCTTACTTTATCTCTTTCGCATAGGCCTCTCTTTTCCTGAACCATTTGCTTCTAGTTGCAGGTAAGGTATATGCGGAATCCTTATATTATTCTTGTCACTTATCTATAAGTTTGAAATTTTTTCAAAATAAAAAGTTGGGGGAGGACTTATGAAAAGTCCCGAGAAAACCTTCTCTAAAAAGTTATTTTATTTTCCTACATAGCATTTTTGCACTGCCCAAACTCAATTACTAAACTTTATGAGGGTAAACAATTACATCTAAAATTTATCCCGTAGTCCTTATGGGCTGGCAAACTTTTTCTGTAAAGGACCAGACAGTAAATATGCTAGGCTCTTGGAGCCATATACAAACTCTTGTTTCGTGTCATTTCCAACCCTTTTAAAATGTAAAAACCATCCTTAGCAAGAAGGAAAGCCAGGACAAAAACAGGCCAAGCCTGTTGCCAACCCCTGGTATAGACAGAATTCCACAGAGTTCTACCTAAATAATAAAGTCAGAGTCAGGAAAACAAGTCAGAAACTTTCCTTTCTGGATTTATTTCAAAACCGTCTGCTCTGGGTGTTGGGAAGGAGATGACCAGTCATCAGTGACTGTCCTGGGAGGGTCTTCCTTAGGGAATGATTGTTTGCAGCCTTCCTTTTAAACCCTGAAGTCCTCCAGGACATCATGCCGTATTTGGTTAACATTTCTAATAGCATGACACTTGTCACACATTTGCAGCCTGCTCACATTTTGACCCCAGACATTTTATTTACTGCTCCGCAGAGGACTCACATCATTTGGGCATTTGACCTCCAAGCTTCAAGTACACACACTTGGCAAAAACAACCGAGGAAGAGCAAAATGATGATAGCAAAACATATCTACTGTAATTCTCCTTGGCACATGCGGTCTAGTCTGTGCTTGCTCTTGCTGTAAGTTATACGTTCCTGCGTAAGTATCACGGCACTCCGGGCAAGCCCGTGCAAAGCCATGGGTACTGCACTTCCCAGGCAGAGCGAAAGAGCGCCCAGGATGACTCTGATGCTACTCAGTTTCCACCTTCCGTGCTGCCTGGAGGTGCTGGTCTTTTCTCCCTTGTCTTTGTAGTCTTTAGTACACATCCAGCCCTCTCCTTTGTCTCACCTAGTCTGACGGCTCTACCTAAGAAAACAGAAACCCCTACCTTCTCCCCAGACTACAGCCTCCTTATCCTCTCAGCTCTCTCATGCTTTCACTCTTACTGGACTTGCCTCCTTGTCTTAAGAAGGACCACCAGGGTGCCTGGGTGGCTCAGTCAGTTAAGCATCCAACTTTGATTTCAGTGCAGGTTATGATCTCAGTGCCTGGGATCGAGCCCCATGTCGGGCTCCATGCTCAGTGGGGAGTCTGCTGGAGATTGTCTCTCTCCTCTCCCTCTGCCCCTCCCACCACTCGTGGTCTCTCTCTCTCTCTCAAATAAATAATCTTTATTTTTTTTAAAGATTTTATTTATTTATTTGACAGAGAGAGACACAGCAAGAGAGGGAACACAAACAGGGGGAGTGGGAGAGGGAGAAGCAGGCTTCCCGCCGAGCAGGGAGCCCGATGCAGGGCTCGATCCCAGGACCCTGGCATCATGACCTGAGCCGAAGGCAGACACTTGATAACTGAGCCACCCAGGTGCCCCTAAAATAAATAATCTTAAAAAAAAGAAGAAGAAGAAGAAGAAAGCCCACCAGGCCTTTGATGCTTACATCCCAAGACCACCAACCCCATGCCATCCTTCTTCATGTTCTGTCCAGTTGAGACCCAGTGGCTATCCTCTGTACTGCCCTCCTCTCCACAGTTGATGTTTTCTGGCACCAATCCCATGCCAACATCACCAACCCCAAACCTCTTTCTTTTCTCTCCCATTAAAACCTCAATTGTAGGCACAGGACAGCTGTTAAGAGTAAAAGCTAAGAAATCAGACTTCTGAATGTAAATCTTTCTTATCTGAATAATCTTAGACAAGTGATTTAATCCTCTGTGCCCCACTTAACTCCTCTGTAAAATGGGTATGATGATAGTCCTTACAGGCCACATGAAAGTTTGGCAAGAAAAAAAAATCAGACCCCAGGACCAGAAGGATGCCCTCTGTTTGACGAGGACTATGAATTTTTTTCAGACTCACAAACAACTCAGGAAATGTTTCGTGAACAAAGAGCATGATGTCTCTCCAGTTGCAACCACCCTTTAGAGCCGATCTACTCACACAAAAAGATGAGAGTTTGTTGAACAAAAGGAATCATTCACTGAGGCCGTCGTGGATTTTTCAGCTGGGGTCATAACACTATTACAAGACACCAACTGGGCTTCTGTTCAGAATAATACAAAGTTGAAAAGCCCCAACAATTTTTAAAAAGAGGGCTGTATGTTATGAAAGCCTTAATCTCAGAAGAGCTGAATTGCTAGTTTTCGAAATTTGAAATTATAGGGAGTTCTTCTTACATTGTTAAATGTTGCTACATGGGTGGAGGTTTTGAGTTAGAACCCCTTAATCACCAGCATCCACAAAATTCCCTCTGGTTCTAAAGAGTGGCACAGCCTGATGCATTCTCATCTACTCTCCAAAGACAGGTGTCTAAAACCTGTATGGATCCACTGTCTGGGAGCCTCCAAACTGAGTTTCCTACCTTTTCCGGTCCTTGCCATCAACCAACTCCACCCCTGGAACACTGTAAGTCCCCTCCTTGTCAGACTGGTCTCTGGATACAAGTCTCAGGAAACACACCTGCTACTCTCAGGCTGCAGCTGCACGGTACATTTCAGCTCAGAAAAAACCTCCCCATGCCTCTGCCCCAACCAAAGAGGAGGGAAAAATCTTGCTCCTCCATTGCTCCCAACCTTCAGTGCATTCAGCTCCAGGGCCATGCCTTTGCTTCTCATGCTCCGTGGCTCCTGGACTTAGAAATGTATTTGCATCTGGTTTCTCCAGCTGCTGACCCAGCTTTCCCTCAAAGGCCCTGGCTGAGGCTCAGGTAATGGCTCTCCTTGCCCCAGGCTACCGACGCAGTTCTTTCCAGCTTAGCAAACTCTTTGCCCGGGGCAGCCAGCTGGAGTCCCACAGGGAAGCCAGGACTTGACCCTCCCTGGCCCTCAGCCTCCTTCAACTACACCAGTGAGTCTAATCCTCCACGGGTAGAAGACTTAGACAATAACTCACTTATCTTGAGTTTTGGCCTATGTACCCAGTCAGTAACACTTGTCCAAGCCTCCGTGTTGGCCAGTTCCCTTCGCTTCACTCTTGGCTGTCGGCAATCCAAACCCTTTATTTATTTAAAGAGGCCCCTGGCTATAATCTGTGCCTCCCTCTTGTCTAACCATAATGTTTCCTAACCATGGCCTAGAACCAAGCCCCGCGCCTAAACAACCCTAACATTCATTAACGCGCTTGAAAAAGGCCACCGGGAGTGCCATTGCCCACATGACAGACTCCATCCTCTAACTCAACCTCTTCATCTAGGTAAGAAGCAAGTTCTTTTTTTTTTTAAAGATTTTATTTATTTATTTGAGAGAGAGAGAGAGAGAGCACACAAGCAGGGGGGCCGGGCAGAGGGAGAGGGAGAAGCAGATCTCCGCTGAGCAGGGAGCCTGATGTGGGGCTTGATCCCAGGACCTTGGGATCATGACCTGAGCCGAAGGCAGACGCTTAACCGACTGAGCCACCCAGGCGCCCCAAGAAGCAAGTTCTATGCATGCATAAGTCTCTAGACCCAGAGCCTCATCTTCAGATGAACCTGCTCCATCCAAAGTCTGGCAGGCAATACTACTCCCTAACAGATTTATTCATGGGAGTATAGTGGAGAGGTGAATGCCTACAAGAATCTTTGGAGCAAATGTTAGGTATACAAAAATTGGTACCAAAGACCCACTTCAACAGAGTTAAGAGAGTACAATGCACATATATTAGATCAGACTATGGCTAGTCTGTAAACATCAGGAGAAGGCTAAGCCCAGAATCATTGGAAAAGCAGGTGTTAGAACACAAGGGAAATGTTTGGAGTCTGCCTGGAGTTTGTTCCTGGTGAGATGCTAAACTAATTATGGTTTATCTAAGAGATGAGCTCTAATTTAGACTTAATAAAGGGAAAAGAGGCAGTGAAGGAAGTAAAGTATGAGAAGAGAGAAGAGGCTCCACAGGAAGGAATGCATGGAAGTGGCAATCAGGGCATGTAAATTTCCCTTTGAAGGAAAAAGGACAGTGGGAGCAGGAAAAATCGCTGGCGTGAACTGTGTTGAGCGGTGCTGCACAATAATCAACATTTCTGTGGCAAATGTAATTTTTAAAAGCACCTCATCCACACTATCCTGTTGAAATTCACAAAAAGTTTATGAAATAGGCAAAAGTTAGCACTTTTTAATTACATTTTAGATAGAAAAATTGAGACTCAAGGAGGTTAAATGATTTAAGACTTGAGTTTCTAGTTCTCAGGTTCCAAAACCCAAAGTCTTTCAACTACTTCAGTGGGTCCCAAACAATATTCTGGAAGTCGCCAAAATAAGGGTGCACTCATTCTATGTAATTTCACTTACATAAAGTTCAAGATATAAGGCAAATAAATGTTATGGTGATGGACATGAGAACAGTGCTTTTCTAGAGGTGGTGGAGATGGATTGGGAAGGGACGGGAGGGCACCTGCTGTCCTCTTTCTTGATCAGGGTGTTGGCTACATGCATGGACACAGTTCTCAAACCCCATCGGACTGTGTATTTGGAGCTGTGCATTTCCTGTGTGTACATTTCACTTCAATAGAACAAAAGGCACGATCCAAATTACAGAACCTATTAAATTCAAAATTTGAGATCTTAAAGGATATGTTCATCCACCTGTAAGTGTTAAGGTGCTCGCTTATTTTGTGTCTAGAACCACTTCACAGAAAGCTCTTGAATCCATCATCACAGCAGTGCTTTATGACAAAATCTGGGTTCAAAACATAAAAACTAAACATTGCAGTTATTGTTCATGTTTGAAATTTGCCATTAGCATAAATTGAATATATCCAAAATACATCAGGGAGCAAGCCCAGTGAGGCGTATCACCTGTCATGTTTTAAGATGTTGTAAGTAAGTAGATGCATTGCTTTCACTTGGCACAAACTGCTTTTGTTTTGGGGGAAAGGGGGAGAAAAGCTGCTACTTTTACTACAGTTGGGTCCACATCCTTCCCATTACCTGGGGCCCAGATTCCTACACTGTAAATGTTGGCTGGAGCTGAGCAGCAGTTACCAGATACTTCTTTATCTAATTAGAAATTGTCACAGTCCCCACCACTCCCTATTATACACTAAAACTCCCTCACCTACTTATGTGTACTGCCTAGCCCAGTGATTTTTAAAAATTTCAGAATCAAACTGTGAATAAATTCGAAATGAAATACAAATTTTTACAGATGAACTGAATGGCATTAATGATTTTTCTTGACTAAAACCAACTGAATAATAGGCTATACTTACTCGCAGAGAAGGATTCCATTTTCTAATCCTGTCCGAAAATCTTTATCACCAAAACTTCTGCCCGTTACTTGCTGGAAAAAAAAAGAGAGAGAGAGAGAGAGAGAAAGCATAAATTTTTCTTTTTTAATCAGGAAGATCAATGATTTTTTTTTTTTTTAACATTTTAGAGCCTTCAAATAATTGGCGGCATTCCAAGAATGGGGAAAATCTGTTAGGTCTGAATTTCCTTTCCTTGTGTAGTTTGCTGAGATCAGCTAATCTTAAATTTAGACCATTATTTTGAAGCTTTTTCCTACCCAATAGCACAAAAAGTGTCTGTTCTTCCTGATAAGGAAGTTACTTTTGGGGCTTGGCCACGGTAGGTCAAGGTCACAGCCTCAACACACACACGTTCAAAAAAGCCTGCAGAAGGCTCCACCTAAGGATAAAGTATCTATTTGTTAAAACATTAAGGGGACAGATGCGGGTATGTATAGACACCTAACCTCAAAAGACAAACATCAAGACAGGAATACTAGAGCCAATATCCATAATAACTTGGTGTGAAAGAGGAAAATAAAATCTGGAAAAGAATGACTAATAGCACAGGACTGATTCTTGATCCCTCTGGCTCTCAGCAGCCCTTTGACCTAGGCACCAGGGCACTCATTGGTTCATTCAATAAGTATATTGACTATCTGCGGTATGCCAGATAAATATGCATACTATAAAACCCTAAAGCAACCTCTAAAGTAGCAAAATAAGTTATAGTTAACAAGTTTAGAAGGGAGATAAAATGGAATCATAAAAAATACTCTTTTTTTTAAAGATTTTATTTATTTATTTGGCAGAGAGAAAGACAGCGAGAGAGGGAACACAAGCAGGGGGAGTGGGAGAGGGAGAAGCAGGCTTCCTGCAGAGCAGGGAGCCCAACACAGGGCTCGATCCCAGGACCGTGCGATCATGACCTGAGCCGAATGCAGACACTTAACAACTGAGCCACCCAGGAGCCCCCAAAATACTCTTAACAATTAAAAAAGGCAAAAAGAAAAAAAAGGAAAAGAGAATACAGAATAGATGAAATAAATAAAAAGTAAATAACAATACCGTAGACTTAAACCTAAGCATATCTATAAGTGCATTAAATATAAATGGCCTAAACATCCCCAATTAAAAGAAAGACAAAGATTGTCATAATGGAAAAAAAGCAAGACCGAACAATGTGCTGCCTAGGAGAAATGCACTTTAAATATAAAGACAGAAGTAGGTTAGGGGCGCCTGGGTGGCTCAGTCGTTGAGCGTCTGCCTTAGGCTCAGGTCATGATCTCAGGGTCCGCATCGGGCTCCCTGCTCAGCAGGAAGCCTGCTTCTCCCTCTCCCACTCCCCCTGCTTGTGTTCCTTCTCTCACTGTGTCTCTCTCTGTCAAATACACAAATAAAATCTTAAAAAAAAAAAAAAAAAGAAGTAGGTTAAAAATGGAAGAAAGGAATAAGATAATAATATGCTAATGTTAATTTTTAAAAACTGGGTATTAATATCAAACAAAGAAACTTTTAGAACAAAGAATACCAAGGACAGAGAAAGTCATTTCATTATGACAAAGGGTTTAGCTAATCAGGAAGATCAAAAAATCCTAAACATTTTTATATGTAATAAAAACTTCAAAATACAAAGGCCAAAACAGATCTGCAAGGAGAAATAGACAAATTCAAAACTAGAGTCAGAAATATATTATCTCTTTCCCATAACTTACAGAACAAGCAAACAAAAAATCAATAAGCATATAGAAGATTTGAACAACACTGTCAACCAAATTGACTTAACTTATATTTCAACAATACTTCACCCTACAAGGGCAGAATACATATTTTTTCTTCTTAAGTTCACAATGAACATGTATTGAGATAGAACAACTTCTGTGTCAGTAAACAAGAGAAAGTCATTTTATTTATAAACTTAAAAGAATTCAATTCACAAAAAAAGCATGCCATCTGACCACAATGGAATTAAATTAGAAATTAACAACAGAAACATCTCTGGGAAAAAATCTCCAAATAATTTTAAACTAAGTAACACAATGTAAAAAACAACCCACTGATCAAAGAAGAAATAAAAAGAAATTAGAATATATTTTGTAGTGAAAGAATATGGCTATGTAAAAACATATGGAAAGACACTAAATCAGTATTTTTGGGAAATGTATAGCACAAAACACCTATATCAGAAAAGAAGATCTCAAATCAATGAATTTTCTTTCTTCCTTAAGCAAATTAAGCCCAAATTAAGTAGAAAAAAAGGGGAAAAACTGTATCAGTTGAAATCAAATCAAATAGAAAACCAAAGCGCAATAGAGAAAAATCAATGAAATCAAAAGCTATTTACTTGAGACCAATAAAACTGGGAAACATTTAGCCAGGTTGATAAATCTTTAGCTAATAAGACAGACAACCTTTGGTTTTTAGACAAAAAAGAAAGACACAAATTACCAACATCAGGAATGACAGAGATGACATCATTACAGATTTTATAGACATTAAAATGATAACAGGGAATATTATAAATAAATTCATCTCAATATATTTACCAACTTAAATGAACTGGATAAATTTCTTGACACAAACAACCCAAGTTCATTCAACAAAGAAATGGGTAACTTTCCCAAAAGAAAATGTCAGTCCCAGAAGGTTTATCTGGTAAATTACAACAAATATATAAGGAAGAAATAATGCAATTCTACACAAACTATTCCAGACAATTGAAGAGGAAAGCATACTTCCCAATTCATTCTATCAGGCCAGTGTTACCCTGATTCCAAAACCAGACAAAAATTTTACAAAATGGACAGATACAGATACATGTACACACATGCATACACACACAGAAAATATGACCATCTCGGGCGCCTGGGTGGCTCAGTCGATTAAGCAACTGCCTTCGGCTCAGGTCATGATCCTGGAGTCCCTGGATCGAGTCCTGCATCAGGCTCCCTGCTCCGCAGGGAGTCTGCTTCTCCCTCTGACCCTCCCCCCTCTCATGTGCTCTCTCTCATTCTCTCTCATATAAATAAATAAAATCTTTAAAAAAAAAAATATGACCATCTCTTCATGGTGGGAAGCAGGTGTGATTTTTATCTTCTTCTTTAAATCTTCTCTATTTTCCTAAAACTTTCCTGAAAGAAAGAAATGAAGGAAGAGAAAGGAAGAAAAAGGGAAAAAAGAAAAATAGTCCTTTGTTAATATCTTCTCATTCTTACTTAAGGGAAGGTGAGAAAAAGGATAAAAAGTAGTTTGTATTTACAGTTTGCAAATATCTAGCTTTTTTCCTAAAATAAAGAAATTAGGAAAGATCTCCTTTAAAACGCTAAGATTTTAAATGCAGACTTTAAACAATTTAGCATTTTCTTTCCTGAATCTATTAGTCCTAACTTATATTCTCAAAGCACCACTAATATTATCTATAAAACTAACCTTTATTCACCAAGAAGTGATAAGAAGATTCTGAAAACATTTTCCCCCCAGGTCTTTATATTTTTGTTAAAATTATTATGTTCTAGCACCAATGGTGCTAACATTGAGACCCAAGAGAGTTTACCTACATCTATTACAGAATCTCTGGCCAAGATAACCCAGGCCCCTCTCCACTTATTGAGCCATGATGATGGGCATGGCCTAGAGACCAAAACACAAATGAGACATGATCACTGCATGCAGAAGGCTCACAGACTGAGAGGAAAGCAGATAACCAAATTCATACCATAAAAAGAAGTTAACAGGACTATTAAGGTTATAAAAAAATATTGGTGGTCCACCGACTACTTAAAATACTCATGTACTATTGGGTGCCTGGGTGGCTCAGTCGTTAAGCATCTGCCTTCGGCTCAGGTCGTGATCCCAGGGTCCTGGGATCGAGTCCCACATCAGACTCCCCGCTCGGCAGGAAGCCTGCTTCTCCCTCTCCCACTCCCGCTGCTTGTGTTCCTGCTCTCGCTATCTCTGTCTCTGTCAAATAAATAAATAAAATCTTTAAAAAAAAACCTCATGTACTATTTAAAATTATATTGTATGTGACGCATAGCCAGTAAAAAATTTCGAGTAGATTTAACAGTCCCAAGTCAGCCTGCTAATTAACATCCTCCAAGGCGTAGTATGATTAAATTCAATTTCCTAGACTGCCAGTTATGGAGATGGGAACAGGCACCATGCAAATGGAAGAAGGTGCTCATTTCTGCCTCTGTTCTTCCTCTGCTTTCTTCCCTGCTCCTGTGTCCATTAGGTCCCCGCATAGCCTTCTCACTGCTCTCCACTGGCCCTAATGCCATCCTTTCTTCCAAGCCCAAGTTATTTAGCATAGAGGTGTCTAGATCTTGGTTAAGAGGGTCGACAGTTGAACAGACTCCAGAAATTCAACAAGGACCATGCCACTGAAGAGTTAGGTCCTTAGACTAATAGCAGCAGCATTTCACCTGAAATTAGTGTTAGAAATACAGACTATCAGTCTTCCTCCTACACTCTACAAGATCTACTTAATCAGAACGAGCATCCCAAAAGATCCCCGTGTGATTCATATGCAAAGTAAATTTCACAAAGCCCTGATCTAGCATAGAAAGCAAGCCAACAGTTCGGAATCAGAAAAGGAGGACCATCCGCTGGAATCAGGATTCTGGATGTCCTGTCTCAACAACATTTTTATGATGTGTTTATAATGTCACACATTGTATATTTTAACTCTAAAGTCTGTTAATTACTGTTCCCTTGGGGCGCCTGGGTGGCTCAGTTGGTTAAGCGACTGCCTTCGGCTCAGGTCATGATCCTGGAGTCCCAGGATCGAGTCCCGCATCGGGCTCCCTGCTCGGCAGGGAGCCTGCTTCTCCCTCTGACCCTTCCCCCTCTCATGTGCTCTCTGTCTCTCTCATTCTCTCTGTCTCAAATAAATAAATAAAATCTTTAAAAAAAAAAAATTACTGTTCCCTTCATGACAGCATAAGCCATTGCTATTAAAAAAACAATATGGCTGCCAAGAATCAACCACCATTACCAACAGTCCATGAGCAGGGGAAGTGAACAATAGCCGCCCAAACTCTTCACTAACCTTCCCACCTGGATCCCAACTAAGGACTCTCAGTAACCTTGCAGACAAGGTGCTAGCCAAACCATGAGCTCCTGATGACCCTCCAAGGACACTGAGCGGGATGGGAAGATCTAATAAAACTCTTAAAGAGAGCCTGATATGGGGACCTGGGAGTGGAATGGGTGGAGAGAGAGCCCAGGTTCAGGAGCATCCAGGGCTAGCAGTGGCCAGGGCTAGCAGTGGAAGAGCAGCTTGAAATGTTACGAACACTTCTATCATTTCCCCCAAATCCTGCTCTCCACACCCTGCTGGTCCTCACCCATCTGATCAATTAATTCTTGTAACTCCATCCTTGCAGCTGTTCAGCTTTGTGATACTTGATCCATATCTCTCACACCCAATCACGCCCGCTAAGAAATTCTGTTGACTTTCCCTTCAGAACTTAGCCAAAATCCAACTACTTCTCATTCTACCACCTACTCCAAGCCACCATCATCTTACACCTGGATAAGTCTCTTAACTCGCCTCACTGCTCCACCCTTGCCTCCCTTCCCTCTATTCTCAAAAGAGCAGCCAGGGTAATCTCATAAAGTTAGATCGTGCCACATTCCACTTAAAATCCCCCAAAACCTCCCCATCTCACTCATAGTAAAAGCCAAAGTTTCTACCGTTCCTTAAAGGCATTCACCAGAAAAACAAGCAAGCAAGCAAGCAAGCAACAAACAAAAAACTAATAGGAACATATTGACCAAGCCGTTGGACACCACGATTTCAAGAGTGGCCATAATGAACTTGCGCACATCTCCCCATTCGAAGAGATCCTCAGAACTTACGGTGGTAGCTATGTCAGCAACCATGCCTTGTGTGTCATTCAGTAAAGCCCAATATCAGATTTCTTTCCTTGCTTTATGGTTCAGGTTTAATTCACTTTCATTACTATCTAAAATATTTGTTATTTACAGCAATGGAGGGATATGCTGTGTCAGATTAAAATACTCAAGAATGGATAACTTACCAGAACATTGATAGTTTTAAAGGAAAAGAAACACTTTCACCTACTTTAGCAATTAAACCAAAAGCAGAGGCAAAAGGACATCACAATGTGTCATCACACTATTTTTATGCAAGTAATTATTAAGTAAGCTCATCTGTATTTGATTTCCTTCTCAATGAACTAAAAGGTAATTATGTTTCTGAGTTTCTGAGCACTGCTCTAAACCATTCAAATAACTGAAATATGGAGAACTGAAAAAAAAAACAGTCTAATAAAAAAAACCACACAAATTTATGGTAATATTTTCACGATGTGTTTATAATGTAACACATTATATCAAAATGCTACACTTTGCTAATTACTTTGTTACCACTGTTATTAAGTAATTGCCATGAATAGTCAAAGACTGCCAAGAATCAGTTTCTCAGCCTGTTCATTATCATTTATACAAACTGTATTTCAGAAACATTTTCATTCATCTTCAGTTGTTGTTTTTTTAAAGCAATCTGGCGGACAAACTGCAGTCCACCAATAAACTGCAGGGCTAAAGAGGATTTTAAATAAATGTTGGAAACCCTATTATAATGATCTTAAGAGAGGAGATTCTATTACCTGACAAAATGATGGTCCCTGGGTTCAAGCAACTGAAAAAAATATAGAATTTAATATATTTTGACTTAACTTCTGAAAGACATAGATATTTTCTCTAAATTGTACAAAAATAAGTACACTTCATATTACATTTTTATTTTGTTTATTGCCCAACTCCACCCAGTAACGTGAGAGTGGGAAATTTTACTTGTTTTCTTCACTGTTGTATAGTCTGTGCCTAGAAAAGTAGTTGGCTCACAGTAGATACTCAATAAATATCTGTTGAATAAAAAAAAAAAGGTATGCTTTCAGAAGGTTGTGATTTCCTCCTATAAACAGTCAATGAAAAATAATACCTCTTTAAAATTCACTAAAGAAGATTATTTGTGGCTCATTATACTCCCTTCTCTTCTGATCATATTTGACTTATTTAATAAAAGGACATTTCTGCATATTTTTACACTTAAACTGTAAAATAAAGCAGAACAGAATTGCTCTTATTTTTCACATTTACTGGGAAATAAATCCATTGCTACTTCTGTCTTCTTCGTGGGGTTGCTAGAAAAATCAAATCAAGTTTCTATGGAAACTCTTCATAAACAATCATAAATCATACTCATCTGAAATAGAATTAGCAATCAACCAATCAATCATCTACTGAATACCCATTTCATGCCAGGCAATGTCATAGGTCTGCATGTGAGACCAAAATAATAAAATCTGTACCCTACCCAGGAAGAATCCACAATCCAGGGGGGAAAGATCAAACGGTACAGTAGATGTTGGAAGAGAAATATGGACACAGATCTACAAGAGCAATTAACACAAATTGCATGACTGAAGGAACAGTTGCATGTTAACAGTTCACATTCATATACCAACTACCATATGTCCTCTCTGTTCTAAAAGCTTGCCAAATCCAAATATTGTTTTATTTAATCCTCATAAAAACCTAGTGAGGTGGATCCTATTATTATTATTAGTTCCACTGTAAAGTCAAGGAAACCTAGACACAGAGAGGTTCAGTAAGGTGCTGAAGGAGACAAAGCTAACAAATAGTAGAGCCAGGATTGAACCCCAAGTAGTGTGACTGCAGAGTTCTTATTCCTAAGCACGATACTGTGCAGCATCTGAGCAAAAGAATGAACTCTCTCTGCCCAAGACAAAGACCTGCACAAAGGTTTCTTTGAGCAAAGAGGAAAAGTTCTAAGGGCTGAGCACAGCAAGGAGGCAGGTGGAGAGGGAGAGGGTGAGAGGGCATGAGGTGCCAGGGTGGGCATGGCCCAGAAGTAAAGGATCTGTGTGTCAGAGCTATGGGTTGACCTTGATCCTAAAACAAAAAGACACCCCAGAAGATGGGGGCAGGGAAGCGGTTCTTTGGCAATCATTCTCCCCATTCCCCACTAATTCTTCATTCCTAAAGAGACAGTCCCAAAACGACATTTTGCTTGTTGCTCTCAATTACTTCCTCGAGGACTCTACCATCCCCACTGATATACAATGACCTCGCTTTTGGAATCATAGTGTGATGGAAACTGTCTGGCCAAACCTTTAGGACCACTGCCCCTAACCCCATACACATTCCTCTGTATATGGTTTCTACCCCTATCTTTTCATCCTTTCCTCAAAAGGAAGAAATACACTTTCTCTTTCCTCCGTCAAGGCTCTCAATGCCATCCCTTCCCACCCCCGGGTCCTTACCTTACCCCTTGGCCCACAGCAGTCTTCATCTCCCTGCCGGTAGCATGCTATCTCTCTTTTCCTAAGAACCCTAATTCAAACCAGCCCCTTTCACTATCCTGTTTTTCTCCTTCCTTTCACAGTCCAAACTCCCTGAATGAGTATCTAGCACCCATTGCCCTTAATCATCATAGCTCAGGGGCCTCCAAGCTATCCACTTTTAATTCCCTGAAAATTCTTATAGGGTTGAGTTGAGACCCATGAGTCTGACTCTGAGCTCCACAAGCACAAGCTAAATTATAAGTAGATTAATGAACGTCTATCAACCCTCAGCCTCCCTATGTACAAAATGATACTTGTACCTATCCCCAAGGTTTGCATCAAGAGTCAATGAATCAGTGTTTGCCACACCCTTCCCACAGTGCCTGAGCCACCGCCAGAGTTCAATAAATCTCATCGTCGACACTGGCAACAATACTAGAATTAGATCCCATTATTGATTTCTCTCTTTCCAATACTCTTTACAGGTCTTTCCTGCCTGACCGTGGATGATGCCACGCTTTCCTGGTTCTCCCCTTGAATTCTCTTATCACCACATTGTCTGATCCACAGAGACACCTCAGCTGATGGGCATCAAGGTCTCAGTAGCTTGAGAGTCAACCACTCCCCACTGCCTGGACCACTTGCATCTTGTAGGCCGCCCCCCACGGCCAGACACCCCTGCTTTTCCTCCTACCTCATTCGGTAAATAGCTCTTCACCGTTGCCGTACATATGTCTTCCTCAGTCATTGCCTACCTGTGCAACATGGCTGTTTTCTCCTTTCCTCGCTTTGCTTTTGGCCTCTCTCTAGCCACACACTCCCCTCCCCTGGGCAGTCCCATGCCTTCAAACATGTCACATACAATAACTCAGGCATTTTTATAAGTTTAAATATTCCCACCTTTAAATATCTCTAACTACCTGGCATGTGCTAACTCACACATTATCATTGGTGGCCCTGACCTGTCTCCCCAGAAGTCCAGAATCAAATATCCAGCTTCTTCCTTGACGTCTCCGCTTAGTTACCTAATGCACATTTCACACTTACCAAGATCAAAACAAAACTGGTGACATGGGTCCCCTGACCCGAGAGCAATGAGAAGAGCAAGGTTTGTCCCTCCAAATGCAGTCTAGACCTGTTCTTTTCCCCGTCTCTGCAGCACCAAACTAGCCTGAGTCTCGGCTGCCTCTCGGCGAGATGACAGCAGCAGCTGCCCCCCTGCCCTCTCTGCTCCTGCCGTGGCCCCTCCCCAGACCACCTCCCATGCAGCATCCAGCAATGTTGCCATTGAGTCATCCTGCATCCCTTCACACGACACCAAAATAAGTCCAAGTCATAACCACAACCCCTTCATGTCACAGATGAGACAAATAATGTCCTGCCCATTAAGTGACTTGCTCCAGGTCACGCAGCTGGCTATCAGCAAGGATGCGACTAGAATCCAGGCTTCACTGCCCCACCGCACTGCCTTCGGAAGGCACGTCTTCTTGCAGCATTTACACCACTATACTCTCTCTAATAACAATTGCTTCTTCTATCCTTTCAGTTTGGGTTGGCAAAGAAACAGCACAGAAGTCCAGGCCTGGGATGATTTAATCAACATGATCAGACCATGATCCTCTCCAGCACTAGATCTAAGTGCTTAATATTGAGGATAATAAAATGCAATCTGCAGAATCCATTTATATTTTCATCATGTCATCAGAAAACCAGAAGGCGGCTGTTTATAGCCACAGATTGACAGACTCCACTAAAAAAAAAACAGAGAGAGAGATCTAATTAAGAATCCAGGCAACACTCAAAAGCACCCTGGGAGCATTAAATCCTCTGATCTACCCATTGTACGCTGTAGGCATGGAAAATGGTCAGTCCAGGAACATGTGAGTGGGGTTAGCAGGAACTGTGTTTGCACATCCTCAAGTTGTCCCGGCCTTACGAAGACACAGAACAGAAGCTGCAAAGACAGACAACACTCAAAGTGAGCTTTAACACAACATCAAGTGTTAGTGATTGATTTGAGAGCAAAGAGAAAGAAGAGTCCAGAAAGAAAGTGGGCTAGTGGAGTGCTTCTGGGTTATGTGTGTTGTCTCCATTGCAAGGAGCAGAAATATGCTTCAGCCATGGTGTTATTTTTACCTGGGTGTCATGTTTTGTTCCTTAAATAAATATTTGAGTTCAGACTAATTTTGGCAAATCAGTGTATGGAACTGTCATCCGGTCCTCAGCACACTGAAGTATAAAACCTCTGAATTAGGCAAATCTGGGTCCAAATTTCAGGTCTGACACTCAGGGGTTATGTGACACTGGACAAATGGCTTCATTTCTCCAAGCCTGTTCCCGCGTCTTTAAAACAGGAGCCTGTTTTATGAGGTTTGGAGAGGTTACAAATCCTAAGTGGAAACCATCTAGTAGGATATTTAATACTGCTTGGAAGTTCTATTACTTTTTCCCCCAAGCCATATATCCAAGGAGGGGGAAGAAATCCACAACTTCAGTGTCTAAACCAGGTGGTTGCAATTTTTTTTCGGAAATAGTGCTCAGGAGAAAGTGTAGCTGAGGCACATTAGCCAGATGGATCTGGGTTTGTAGGTGCTGGGTACAAAACCACACAGGGAAGTCAATGTGCTAACCTCCTACACGCAGTGTCTGGGTTAAATGAGACCATGAGGAAACAATTGTGCAAGTCCAGAATATGACACATCTCATAAGAAAATTGACCTTCAAAAAGCCAATGTCATGAAGAAAAGGGGAGGGTTGCTATTTATAAAATGAGAGACTTAAGAGACAATTGCATTGTTTGCTCTTTACGGAAACCCTAGTTTAAATGAAACTTTATAAGACATTTTGGGCACAACTGGGAAAATCTGCATACATACTGGTCATTTGATAATACTAGGGCATTACTTCACTTTATTAAGACTGACAGCAGCAAGCTGGTTACATAGGAGAACTTGGAGATGCACGCTAAAGTATTTAGAGGGAAAGAGGTCTGTTGCCTGCAATTTATTTTGAAATGGTTGAAAAAATACTTGGGGTGTGTGTGTGTAAGAAGTAAATGCAGATAATGTTTGCAATTACTGAAACTAGGTGTGGCGTACATGGGTTTCTTTGAACTCATCTATCTTCCTTCCTTCTTCCCTCCTTCCTCCTCCCTCCTACCTTTCTTTCTTTTTTTCTTTCTTTCTTTCAATGTTTCAAAATATTCATAATAAACTGTTGCCTGGGGCTAGGACCGAAAGTCATTAAGCAGTGTCTGCAGAGTACTCAGGTCAACAACCTGACCAGTGCCTTCTCATTCATTCATTCATTCATTCATTTATCCTGGAGCAGTTTCTCTTATCTGTTTTCACTGATGACAGTTCACTATCGGGCACTTACCAGTTTACTACTGGTCATTTCATTTATGTTCAACCCACTCTCTCTCACCTGCTCACTACACATAAATGGCACTTGCCAGCCATCAAGTCAACATGACATTAGCACTGAGGATGGGAAGGAAAGGGAGGTCAAGCCCCTTGGCTTCCTGATTTGGGGCAAAGAACTGGAACTAGAGGGTCGGCCAAGTACACACAGTCCTGTGACAGTTGTAGAGTTGTGTGAAGAACTGGTCGATTTCACCACTGGAGATTCTAATGACTGAATAATTTTTAGCCAAGAATCCAAAGTAACCACAAAACTGTTGTATTTCACCGGTATTTGGCATTTAAAAAGGCATCCAAGTCAAGTTAGAAAACTACTAGAATTCACCCAAACAAGTTATTAGATTACCAAACAAAAATAAAACGTGGTGAAAAAGAATGAGATCTTGCCATTTGTGACAACATGGATGGACCTAGAGGGCATTGTGCTAAGTGAAAGAAGTCAGACACAGAAAGACAAATACCATATGATTTCACTTATATGTGGAATATAAAAAACAGAACAAGGGAACTACAAACAAACAAACAAGAAAAACCCAGACTCTTAAATAGAGAACAAACTAAGGGTTGCTGGGGCGGGGGGGGGGGGGGGGGAGTGGGATAGGGGAGATGGGTGAAATAAATAAAGGGGATTAAGGGGTACAAACTCTTAGTTATAAAATAAGTAAGTCATGGAGATGAAAAGCACAGCATAGGGAATACAGTCAATAATACTGTCATACTGTTGTATGGTGACAGATGGTGACCACACTTCTCATGATAAGCACACTTATCGTGAGTAACATATAAAAACATCAAATCCATGTTGTACACTTGAAACGAATATATCATTGTATGTTGATTATACTTAAAAATGATGAAATGCTCATTACACAGATAGGATGATCACATAGCCTATCCTTTAAAAAGTTAGTATGATTTGGGCAACACAACTATGAAGAAAAGCAAGGAAGTGATCAAAAGAAAATGAGAAGGAGGAGGGAAAGAATTCTCACTGGGAGGGGGTCCAAGAAGGGTTTCCAAGGTGGTGAATTCTGCTCCTGGATTTGGATCTACTTCTTGACACAGTGATTCCAAGACTGTTCACCTTCAATAATTAACTAAGCTCAAACTAAGTGTTTGTTTCATGTGGTTTTCTGGAACTGTGTTATATTTTACAACTTAGAAGATTTTAAAGGGAGGACTGGGAATATATAGGCCAACCTCCATCGTGACTCAACCTCATTTTCCTTTTTCTCTTTAGTAATGAAACCATTTTTCCATTTGGTTTTACTCAAAAAAGTCTGGAATGGGAAGATACCACTTTTCAAAGGTTTTTCATTCAAATGCAACAGAAGGACACCTCCATATAATAATATTCCTCGAATCCTCTATTAAAATGGTGGCTGGTGGGTATTAAGGAAGGCACGTGTTGTGATGAGCACCGGGTGTTATAGGCAACTAATGAATCGTTGAACACTACATCAAAAACTTACGATGTACTATATTCTGGCTAACTGAACATAAGAAAAAAAAACGGTGGCTGGGATCTATACATGCCCTCTACATAGTATATTTTAAAACAAATATTTAGATATCAGACAAAGGAACCAATGTACTGTTTGGCTTTGGAAAATAAGACATATCATCTGTGAGTTTGCCATGTGAATGGCTCTGGGCAGGCACTTGGTGCTGGGAAAGGCCATAGTGCCCCTCACCCTCATCTTCTATCAATGGTACTTTTGTTTGAATCACACAGTCATCTAGCGACACCTACTCAGCATTCGTAGGAGGCCAAAAGTCAAGACAACTGGGTTCTAGCCACAGTTCTGCCAATAAGCAACAGCTTCTAGCAAATCACCTCCCTTCTCTAAGATAGCCCTACACGGATCTAGAGGCCTTCTGAACCCTCCTCCACCCTAGCCTCCCACCTTGAAATTTTGATAATAGAAACAGCACCTTTTACAGAACCAAAACTGACTCCTTTATGCCTCAGCTGCCCAGTGTGGTAGTCACGTTGTCGGGGCTGATGACACAGGTTGTACACTGAACAAGGGTGCCTAGCTGAGGAGACAGGTTGAGACTAAGAGCCAGCCTGGGCTCTCTTTGTCAAACCACACCTATTCGTCTACAAGAAGAGTCATGTTTTCCCAATCCACACAAAGCCACTGTCTGTACCCAAGCTCAGACAGTCCACCCTGAGAGGTCTTTTTGAGTTTACACAAAATGGCTCAAGGCGCTATCAGATAGAAGTACTATTTTTTTTTTAAGATTTTATTTATTTATTTATTTGAGAGAGAGAGCACATGAGAGGGGGAAGGGTCAGAGGGAGAAGCAGACTCCCCGCCGAGCAGGAAGCCCGATGTGGGACTCGATCCAGGGACTCCAGGATCATGACCTGAGCCGAAGGCAGTCGCTTAACCGACTGAGCCACCCAGGTGCCCTAGAAGTACTATTTTTATCCCTGCTGTCCAGATAAAGAAACTGAAGTGCAGACCAGTAAGTAATTTGCCCAATTTCATATAGCTAATAGGGGGCAGAGTCAGGACTCGAAGCTGGGCAGTCTGGCTCCTGACCCATATTCCTAACGCAGTATGCTATGTTGCCTAAATACGTCCGTGTCCCCGCGATTCTTTCCCCTATTATCAGTTGAGTTGTAAATAAATCTCTGACTTCCCACTATCTATGCCACCTTCTTCTCTCTTCAGTGTGCCTTTTCCTTACACTGTGGAATAGGAAAATAAACCCCCAAATCCAGAAAAATGTCAAAATGTCTGTGCATTTATTATACGTTCGCTCAATACCATGGGGGTAAAATCATAACAAGCCTATGATGTACTGGATTTTTATCTCCATATGCAAAGAATCATCACAAATATCCAAAGAATCCAAACTGAAATAATCCTATATACAACTTGACCCCCTATGGAAGGAAAAATAAATATCCATTAATGGGGAATGGAGGGGATGAGAAGGAAGACAAGATGCCTCATTTAAGACCATTAGGCATTTCTACAACAAAATATTTCCCTATCTATCTTCCTCTGGTTCTTTAAACTTACAAATAACGTATTATGGCAGGAAACCTGTTCTTTTGGCTGGTTTGTGATGAAGACAGCAGGTGGAAATCCCAGCCCACTAAAACGCCGTTCATCACTGGGCATGATGACACGGCAGTATAATGAGTGCCCCAGACCGAGGAAGCAGCAGCCGTCTTGGCTTCAAGGGGAGTGAGCGTTGCTCAGGCTGTGTATTTAGCTCTCCTTACGTCCTCCTGCACAAATAACGGGCACATCAACAAGGAAGGAGTCCTGTCTTCAGGCTGTTAACAAAGAACTGTAAGAAAACAGTGTAACACAGGACTACTGCAGGGCAATTAAAGAAAACACAAGAAGACTGTTCTTTATAAACCCAAGAGGTGAGAGCTAGATTTACCAAAAACACAACAAAACCAGCAATGGGAACTTCTGCCCACACATCATCTTGAAAAACAGTAACCAAAACACTGGGGAGAAGAAGAAATGAGAAAAGTTTTAAAAGGTAACTCTGTTAATAAGATGAAACCAGACAGGGAGACAAACTGTAAGAGACTCTTAATCTCAGGAAACAAACAGAAGGTTGCTGGAGTTGGGGGGTGGGGTGGGAGGGATGGGGTGGCTGGGTGATGGACATTGGGGAGGGTACGTGCTATGGTGAGCGCTGTGAATTGTGTAAGACTGATGAGCCACAGATCTGTACCTCTGAAACAAATACTACATTATATGTTTAAAAAAAGAAGAAGAAGAAGATAACAGGAAGGGAAAAATGAAGTGGTGGAAATTGGAGTGGGAGACGAACCATGAGAGACTATGGGCTCTGAGAAACAAACTGAGGGTTCTAGAGGGGAGGGGGTAGGGGGATGGGTAAGCCCAGTGATGGGTATTAAAGAGGGCACGTACTGAATGGAGCACTGGGTGTTCTACGCAAACAATGAATCATGGAACACTACATCAAAAACTAATGATGTAATGTATGGTGATTAACATAACACAATAAAATAAAATTTAAAAAAAGGTAACTGTTATTGTTAGAACTAGTGCTATGTTTTAAGAGGTCCTTGATTAAATTTTAAAAACCTTTTATAATCAAGATGTCCTCCGAGATGGCCTAGAACCAAGAGCATTTTGCTAAAGGTTTAATAATTGGTTTTCATGGTGCAGGGGGAGCCCTGAAATGTAGCACTTGCCAATCTCCATGGTGTAAAAATTCCCAGCACTGCTGAGTTCAAGCTCAACCTGACATCACTGAACACGGTGAGGGGCAGATACGCACAATCTTCTCTCCTGAGCCTCTTAATAAGCTGGCTCCAAAATACCCCTGCAAACTTGCGATCTGTATTACACAGACATTATGAGGCTAACAGTTAAATACAATATTTTAAATGTATCACCATTTCTAAATATCCATGATATTGGAGAATTTATCAAATAATAATCGAAAACAAAGCATAGGACTATATGAAAATTTAAATGCTTCTAAACTTGCATATACTCCCGTATGAAAATAATCAACATCTTATAGAACACACAACTATTATGATGATATAAATCTATTATCCTTTCAGATACCTGTTTCCAGTTTTCTGGCTACAGGCAAGCAAAGCAAAAGGTCTCCACTAAATTCTTGAAAATTGGAGCAGTAACAATAATCCAAAGAACAGGCCTTTTGCAGGCATTTAAAATCAAATATAAGGGGCACCTGGGTGGCTCAGTTGGTTAAGCGACTGCCTTCAGCTCAGGTCATGATCCTGGAGTCCCGGGATCGAGTCCCGCGTCGGGCTCCCTGCTCAGCGGGGAGCCTGCTTTGCCCTCTGACCCTCCCCCCTCTCATGCTCTCTCTCTATCTCGTTCTCTCTGTCAAATAAAGAAATAAAATCTTTTAAAAAAATAAATAAATAAATAAATAAATAAATAAAATCAAATATAAGGATTTTATTTTCGTTCTCCTGCAGTAAATGTTTCTGAGTTGTGGAAAAGAGATCAGGTCCTCGAAAGTTTGTACCCTCTCTCATCCTAAATTTGAAGATGTATTTCTGCCTCTTCCTTTCATAGGAGAGCCAAGAATAATAGCTAAGCTAGTCATTGTTCCTGGATCCATTCTAGCATACAGCAATAAAAAAAAATGTTTTTTAAAGATTTTATTTATTTATTTGAGAGAGAGAGAGAGCAAGCATGAGTGGGGGGAGCAGCAGAGGGAGAGGGAGAGGGAGAAGCAGAGAAGCAGACTCCCCGCCGAGCAGGGAGCCCGATGCGGGACTCGATCCCATGATTCTGGGATCATGACCTGAGCCGAAGGCAGACGTTTAACGCACTGAGCCACCCAGGCGCCCCACAGCAATAAAATTTTTAACTAAATAAGTTTGTGGACATTTACCAGGTTGTAATAACCTTTTAGAGGACAAGGGAAGAACGCATCTCACCTCTGACATAAGGACACAAACCCTGCAAGCAAGAGCCTTGACCACACTAGGAGGTAGTAAGAACTAGCAAAGCAGACCATTGCTATTCCCCGCTGATTGACACAGAGAGCCGCTGTTTGTAGAAGGAGAGAGGGAGGCCTAATGCTGCTGGCAACAATCAACAGCTCTGTTCTTTCTTCCTCTTTTTTTTTTAATTGCTAGAACACCTGCTGCCTCCATCTCTTTCGCCTCATCCATTATGCAGCATGCCAGCAGTGATGGGACCGGGATATGCCATTGCACACAATGACCAACCTGATGAGAAACAAAGGAACAGACCCAACATGTCAAAGAACAGACCGCGGACAGTGCACACATTTCCTCTCCCACTCTTGGGACTGGCAGGTCCTTCAGAAATCTATTCACCGGAATTTACTGAGTTGACATTGTACGGCACTGCGTGGAGTTAAAATGCCAAGATAATACTTGTTCTTCACATCATGTCTTTAGGGGCATTAAGTTATTATTTCACGGGGACTGGCCTTCACATTGACTCTCTGGCCTACCCAAGAAAGGAAATACTTATAGAAGCATTTCCTGGGGTCCCACAGAATCCTCGCTCCACAGGATGTTAAGACACGCGATGTGGAAAAAAGGCTCCATGGTCAAGTAAGTTTGGGGAATGCGGTGTTTTTTAAAAATGTATTTTTTTTTTCAACTTTGAGCTTCTCAGAGCTAGGAACAGGCTAATGTGTGCAGACACCCTCCAGTGGGCAATAACCTAGCATTTCCCAATCTGTCTGACTAAGACCTCTTTTTGTGAACATTCTCTGGTGTGTGGAAGCTTACGGAACTCTGGCTTTCTACAGAGCTGGCTAACTCCTAGCCTGGGGGACTGAACAGGCCCTCACACAGGCTGTTTGGCCTTTATCATACTGCATCCACTGGTCATTGGTTTTTAAAAAATGTGAATAAACCACCAAATTTAAAAATCAGAAGTGCTAATATTTAAACGACAAAGGGTTTTTATTGCTTCTCTTGGAAAAAAAAAATGGTGGACTAATGGAGCATGTTGTACCCACAGACTTGCTTTCTCTTTGCAGAATATTTTAAACCATAAAGGAAGTAAAAAAAAAAAAAAAAAGTACACGGCATCCAGTTTAGGGTGACATTAAGGAAAGAAAAATTACAAGTGTACTTGCGTATAAATGTTCAGAGAAGTGAAACAAGGCAAGTGAGAAGGGGCTATTAAAGAGGTCTTCTGAAAAGTGGGGATGAGCTCAGATGGGCAAGGAGAAAGGAGGGATGTGTGTAGAGTCAAAGGAAGCTCCAAGAACACAAGCACAGTGCTGGAATCAGTAAGTCATAAAAATAGATCACAGACGGCTTTAAAACAGAGATACAGAACACACATGTTTTATTTAAATTTGCAATTTAATTGAGGAACTCAGCAGTCAGGAATTTTAATAATTAAGTAGCTCTGAGCCACGCATAGGGTCAAATCAAGTCATTTGGCCATTAAATCCAATCTCTAACAGGATAAACACTAGATATTTCTTAGATATATGACTAAGTAATTCCCCAAAACAATTTTCATCAAATGCCAGGTGCAAAAGCAATCACATCAAAATCCTCTCCAGTTCCACAGACCTGGGATAGCAGGGCCCCCAAGAACCAGTGAACCAATTCGAAAATAATTCTGGAACTTCAGAGATCCTATTACTAAGAAGCAGAAATAGATTTTCAAGTGCTCGCTTTGAAATATTAAGCACTCTTCCACCCAGATCTCTCCACCATCCTAGAACATTTATTAAAAACCAGTTCAAAGTGAGTCAGCTTCTAAAATAAAACTTCACCTTGCCTAAAGTCACGATGCATAGTAACTTTACCACAATGTGATAAGCACAGTCTAAAAAGCAAAACAAAAAAATACAGAAATATTTTCTTATTAAGAAGTTAGATCTATGGGGCACCTGGGTGGCTCAGTCGGTTAAGCGTCTGCCTTCAGCTCAGGTCATGATCCCGGGGTCCTGGGATGGAGTCCTGCATCGGGCTCCCTGCTCAGCGGGAGTCTGCTTCTCCCTCTGCCTCTGCCCTCGCCCTGCTCATACTCTCTCTCTTGCTCTCTCTCAAATAAATAAATAAAATCTTTAAAAAAAGGAAAAAAAGTTAGATCTAACATATGATAGGGACTCAAAACATGCTTCTCAGTCTGAGTTAAGATCTAACTGTGGCTGTTCTATAATTTGTTATTTTTCTCATGATGACTTTTTAAAGATTTCTACTAACAACTCAAAACCCCAACCCCCAGACTTGATTAATCTTCTACCTATATTCTTAAAAGAATGTCTTGTTTTGATAAGTTTGGCATCGTCAGACACAAAAAAGATCATTCTCCAAAATCTTGGGAGCTACCAGAATCTTCTCTAACCTTTTTTTTCTACCTTTGAGAATTGCCTCTTTCTTTCAGAGCAAGTCCCTCCAACCTAGGCCCTTGCTCGTGCTTACACCCCTTGGTTCCCCTTCTCTCCCTCCTCTTTGCACTGCTGACCAAGCTGGGGGATCTTTGGAATACCTGTCTGCTATGGCAGTCTTGATTTAAATATTTCCAAATGTTTCCTACTGCCTGGAGCTCAAGCCCTACTCCTTAGACTGCTGATCAAGGAATCTGCTATATGTGTGTGATTCATTGTGTGAATTCACCACACACATCCATGCCTCTTTGCATTTGCTCATGCCATTTACAACATCCAGAATCCCTTCACTCTTTATTTACGTATGTCCAATCCCATGTTCAAATCTCCAGATATAAAGACTCTAAAATTTCCACAAAGCACCCACAAGGGCCCATATCTCTTGGTAAACTAAATTTCTCTCCAATTCCCAAAGCACTTACTGTCTCTCATACATGAAATAGACAGGATTTATAATCAAAAGATCTGGGCTTAAATCCTGCTTTCACCACTAATTCTCTATGTGATGTGGGGAAGGTATATCTCTGTACTATAGCTCTTTCCTCACCTCTAAAATAGGGAAAATGATAGCACTGATCTTAAGTAAAGATTAAATGAGATTATGCATATGAGAGCACATGAAAATTATTCATGTAATTTACTCAGAACTGTCATTAACACTTGTATGTCTTGCCCCTGTGTTCCTGAGTAGATTAAGTCATTCAACAATTATTCACAGAGCACAGATTCTGTGCCTGATATTATTCTAGACCCTGGAGATGTGGTCTCTGAATTCATGGCACCATCCAGTAGACAAGACAGATAATAAACAACAGAACATATGATATAAGAGCTATGACAAAAAATAGAGCAAAAGTGGATAAAAAGTGGCAAAGAATGGATGGCTACTTGAGATATTTTATATTAAAAAGGTTTCACCAAAGAAGTGACACATAACCAGTAACACATAATCAGAGAATGAAGGAGGTTGTGAGGAATGCTCATTGCCATGGGAAAAGCATTCCAGGCAGAGAAATGCAGGTTCAAGGCCTACAGGTAGATGGGAGCATGGAGTTGCTGGTGAAAAAAGCAGCAAGTATGGCTGAAATGGAGCCAGTAAGGGTAACAGGGCAACAAGATGACGGCAGAGAGGCAGCTAATAGCCTTACAGACAATAATAAGGACTTGTAACTTATTCTCAGTGCTGCTCAAAGCCACCGAAAAGAGAGTTTTGAGCAGGGAAGAGCTGTGATTTGATTAAAACACTTTTTAAAATTACTCTGGCCGGGCGCCTGGGTGGCTCAGTTGGTTAAGCGACTGCCTTCAGCTCAGGTCATGATCCCAGGGTCCTGGGATCGAGTCCCGCGTCGGGCTCCCTGCTCTGTGGGGAGCCTGCTTCTCCCTCTCCTACTCCCCCTGCTTGTGTTCCCTCTCTCGCTGTGTCTCTCTCTGTCAAATAAATAAATAAAATCTTTAAAAAATAAATAAATAAAATAAAATAAAATTACTCTGGCCATTGTATGGAGAATTGACATGGAGAAACAGATGGGCAAGATTGAGGACAGGAAGACACTGAGGACACAACTGCACAGGCAGTTGAGAAAAATGGTAATTTGGACACAGGTGGTAGTTGAGGAAGTGTTGAGAGGTGGTCAGATCCCAGGCTTATTTTGAAGATAGAAGCTAAAAGGTTTGCTGATGGACTAACCAAATATGAGGTATCAGCAAAGGAGAGGAGTCGAGAATATCTATACATTCGGACCTTGAACAACAGGATGCATGATAGCACAAGCTATTCAGATAAGGAAGCTTAGACAGGAGCAGCTTTGGAAAGAAAAATCAAGAGCAGTATTTTATTCCTATCAAGGAATAAAATATCCATGTGATATCCAAGTCAAGATACTGGGGAAAGAGATATAGCGGAGCTCAAAGGCAAGGAGCTAGAGATACATGCATAGAGGTAGACCATGAGATGAAATCATCCATACTATGTGCAAGAGAAGAGGTCCCAGAACTGAGTCCTGGGGCGAGCCAACAATTAAAAGTCAGGAAAAAGAGGAGAGTCCAGCAAAGGAGAATAAGAAGGAATAGCTAATGAGTTAGGAGGCCAATTATAAGATGAGGCCAAAGGAGAAAAAATGTTTGAAGAGGGAAGGAGTGTTCATGGTCCAACGGTGCTGAGAGGTTGTATAAGATGAGAATGGGGTATTATCTGTTGGATTTGGGCAATGAAGGACACAGGTGACCTTGACATGAGTAATTTCTATGGAATGGTGAGTATGCACATACTCCAGAGTAGATAAAGGAAAGCACAGTCAACTCTTCGAGTGAGCAGATATGGAGAAGTAGGCAGAGATGGATGTATACTTTAGAAAGGGCATGTGTTAAAGGAATGACCCAGTGGAAAAAGAAGTCAGTGAAGTAGAAAAGAGAGAGATGACAATTGAGGGAGCAAAGAGTAAATTTTTGAATATGTGAAGGGATGCAGATCACGAGGGTAAGGTCTGGCTTCAGATGTGCAGGGAGAGATCATTTACTCCAACAGAAGGAAGGCAGAGTAAATGGGTACTACAAAGCAGAGTAGATGATAAGTTTGATGGTGGGAAGATCAGCCAATCTTTTCAGGTTGCTTTTCAGAAGCTATCGGCTGAGGGTAAGGAAAAAAGAATGGCGCTGGAGGTTGAGGAAAGAAAAATCTGGGGCACAAACTGATATATGGGTGGTGGAGTAGGTAAGCTGCCATTTGATGGTCCATTCCTCCCTCATCCCCTTCTTTGGCTCTCCCTCCAGAACCTCTACAGCTTTTCAGCTGTTATCCAAGAGCACAAAATCCTGGGACTTGTGCTTAAAGATGAGCCTGATTTCTTTGAGAAACTCTAAACCTGAAAGCCAGAAGAAACTCAAAGCAAGATGAATTTTTCTAAGTTTTCAAAACAAGCAATGATATCTTGAAAAAGGGTGTTAAAACTAAAAGCACATTTTTCTAGACTATGTGTAGCCAGCCATACCTTGGACACTATGAAAAATGCCCAGGACTGCAAGCATGGCCCTCAGCCCACGTTCAGAGTCACCTTCATCTCTCATTTTGACAAGTACGTGGGAGTCATTGATGAGTGGGACATTCAGAGAAACAATACTTCAAAGACCTGGGGAATCTATTACTGAATTAAAGAAGGAGGCAGAAAATAAACCAGCAAGTTATGTGTTTTGAGTTGTGACCACACTTATATATTCTGGAGCAATATAAAGGATCCTATTTTCCCCAAAACAGAAGCAAGCTCAACAAAGGTGGAAGACTGCCTGTCACTCAAGTGTGGTGGGCTTCATTTCAGTTGTTGTAGTGCTTTATTCTTATTTTTTTATAATTTTAAAGATTTATTTACTTATTTGAGACAGACAGAGAGAGTGTAGTGGGAGGGGGAGAGGTAGAGAGAGAATCTCAAGCAGACTCCCCGCTGAGCAAGGAACCCGATGACACAAGGCTCAATCTCATGCCCCTGAGATCATGACCTGAACCAAAATCAAGAGTTGGACGCTTAACGGACTGAGCCACCCAGGCACCCCTCAATTGTTGTGGTGGTTTAAACAAACCAATGTCCAACTACCAAGAGGTACAACTTACTGACTTTCCACCTCCTAGGAGGTATCACGGTCTACAGCCCAATCGACTGACCCTGTGACAACCTTATGAATATGGTGAAAACTGCCCATTTAACTATATTTAAGCAGAGCCATGATGACAAATCCTCTGCTGAGTCTCTCGGCAAGAAGGGTTTGAAAATCACTAAGATAAACACCTTGTCTGGGTTTCCTAGGATAATATGACAGCTTTGCAGCTTCTTAAAAATAAGAATCGCTCCACAAATGAGCTTCATGCACATTCCCAACAGATAAAAGCCCAGAATTAGAAATCTGAGCAGCTACCCACATGCTATGATGGCCAAATAAAAGACAGAAGAAGTGTATAAAAGTAAATGGGACTCCAAAAGGGAGCTAGGATGTCATCACCAACTTTGATCTTAATCTGAATGAAAGAAAGACAGATACTTGATAATGCAGGGCTATAAACCTTGCCCCAAATTCTTGAAGGTAATTTATAATTTCTTAGATTTTAGAATGGTAATTTAATGTATGTACTGTCTATTATGTAACATCTCCAAGAGGTCTAGCTAAGTGCCCTGTAATCAAACACAGTATTTTTGTGGAAAAAAATCTGAATGTTCACATTAAATGGAGTAAATAAAGATAATGAATAGCCTGAAGTCATTTCAGATCAGGTCAGAGTTTTGCCACTAAATGAATTATGGAAGGAAGAAAGGAAGGAAGGAAGGAAGGAAGGAAGGGAGGGAGGGAGGGAGGGAGGGAGGGAGGAAGGAAGGAAGGAAGAAAGAAGAGGGGAGGGGAAGGGAGGGGAGGGGAAGACAGAAGGAGGAAGGCAGGGGAGGGAGGAAGAAGAAAACAGCCAAAAATTTTGAAAACCTAAAATTAAAAACTTCTACTTCTCAAAGCTGTTTAAAACAGGCTTTGTAACTGTGTCCAAATGACTGTGGGCCTATAAAAATAAAAGCAAACATGCAAACTTTGTCCTGTAAATTTTCGATATTGAACTACCTGACTCCCAAAGAGCTTTCACTTTTACCATGTGAAAAGCGAAAGGAAAAAAATGAAGATTATCAAATATTGACAATCACCAGGCAAGCCCCCTATCTTTGGAGTATGATTTGTGACAGTGAATGAATGGTGCCCCAGCAACATGTCGGTGCTTCTGTGAGGGACACTGCCAAATATTACTTGACCTTTGGGTTTCAGTGTTACCTATAAACATGATGTTGATACTCTGTTTTCTGGTAAAGCTGCAAGATGTACAATGCTTAGTGACCACTGACCTTCCCAGAACATTATGTCCAATGTGAGAATAATAAGGACCATATGCCAGGTCCCAATTCCTCGTAGACAGGATCAGAGATATCAAGTTAAAAAGGAATTTAATAGACTCGGAGAGATACTTAGAGACTCATATTCATAGCAGCATTATTCACAACAGCCAAAAGATAGAAGCAATCCAAGTATCAGTTGAGAGATGAATGGATAAACAAAACATGGTACATATAATGGAACATTATTGAGGCTTAAAAATGAAGGAAATCCTGCTACATGTCATAACATCGATGAGCATTGAGGACATTATGCCACGTGAAATGAGCCAGTCACAAAAAGACAAATACTATATGACCCCACAGATATGAGGTGCCTAGAGTAGTCAAATTCACAGAGACAGAAAGTAGCCGGTGGTGACCAGAGGCTGGGGGGACAGGGTAATCAGGAGTTATTGCTTAATGAGTACAAAGTTTTAGTCTTGCAAGATGAAAAGAGTTCTGGATGGATGGCTGTGGTGGATGCACTTAATGTGCCCACACTGTCCACTTAAGATGGTTAAAATGGTAAATTTTGTGTTATTTGTATTTGACCACAAAAGTAATAACAAGAAATTTAATAGTTCAAAAAGGCATGGTGTGAAGAAATATACTGAACGACCTGAAAGGTGACACAGGAACTCGACAAGGAACAGCAAAAAAAGTCCAAAATGACAAGGAAGAGGATACTGACGAGCCAGGAAGCTATGGAGGAAACTAACAGGAAAAGACAACTGAACTGTATCTCCTTGGGAATCTGCGGGGACCTTCAGCCAGCAGGCTGGCTTTCAAGATGATGCGCAGCATGGGGTTTACTCTACTCATTCTCTCCCTAAGCTGTCACTAAGCAACTGAACGGTTTCGAAGCCTTGATAGTGATCATAAATCTGGGAGGCCCAGGAAGCAGGGCTCAATGAGTAATCAAGAAAGAAGAAAGGGGTACCTATTAGCAGCACTTCTCAATCTGACTGCACATTACAATCACCTGGAAATACGGCCCCAGCCAGAGACTCAAACTTAATTGTTCTGGAGCAAAGCCTGCCCATTCACATTTTTTTCAAAAGCTTCCCAGGTAATTCTAATGCACAGGGAGGGTGGAAAACTACTGACCTAGAGCACGGGTATACAAAGGTTTCCAGACAGGTAAGTCTTTTTGCCTTTGTGAGCCATACTGTCTCTGTCACAACTACTCAACTCTACCTTTGTCTTGTGAAAACTACCACAGACAGACACAAATGAATGGATGGCGTTTCAATAAAACTTTATTTTTAAAACCAGGCAGTGGGCCACAACGTGCTGACCTCTGCTCTCTAGGGAAAGAAGGCTTCAGATTTTCTACATAGATAAAAAAACTATTACTTGGGCTTTGGAAGGAGAATTTCAAATGCAGAGAAGAGTAGGGCCAATATAAAACATTAGTTTTAGATTTGAAAAAAAAAAAACAAACAGTGGGGAAAGAAAGAAAAAGGGAGGACAGCATGCTGACCCAGTTCCACATGTGACATGTAGACGGGAACAAAGCAAACTAAGAAGTAGGTTGTAATTTTGTGTCCCTCTTTAAAAGAGAGAGAGAACAGAAGGGGGACAATGGAAATGAGGCACTGGAAGAACAGGAATTATGACCAGGCTGCAGAAGAGAGTAGAAAGGCATGTCAGCAGCGGGTAATTCTAACACGAGGCCTGGAGTCCAAAAGTGGAGGGAAGCTGAGCCTTGAGAAGGATCATTTGGCCGAGAACATTCTGGACCACACTGGCATGCTGGCAGCAGGGACCTGGGGTTCACTACCAAAGGCACCACCAGTTCAGAAACCTGTTGAGTTGATTTCTCAGGTGGGAACAAATGTGGGGGCAGGTGGAAACCACCCCAGGAGACTGGCTCACAGATTTTAGAGATGGCAGCACCAGGGTGTAACAAAGCCTAGGGACTCTGCCGAGGATGAAAACAGAAACGGGCAGGAGAAAGGCTGTGGGAAATTACCTTGGAGAATTCCCTCCTCTAATTTTGGAGCAGCCAGCTCAATTCAGCTCTGCGCTGCCAGGAACGTAGTCGTCCAAAAGAAAAGCTTGGAAGTGTGAGGTTCTGAATATACAGAATGTGCACCAAAGAGTGGACAGGGATCCCGGGAAACATAAAAAGGTGAGAGGCACCGCGACTGCAAATTTTTAAATTCTGCAAGTCATGGGTATGCTTCTGTCACTGTGATCCAGGGGTAGATATACCCGGCAGAATATTCACTGATTCAACAAATATTGGTGTGTACTTATGAGAGAGATAGAAGAAATACTATGATGAGGCACGTGGAGGGGGGAGAAAGCAGTCCTTAAGTTACACACACATAAAGTTACAACTGCTGTCAGTTCCAGAAAGGAAAAACATATGGCTCAAAGGGGGCTTAGGATGAGGAGACTTGATCTACTCAAGAAAATGGCTCCTGAGCTGAGAGCAAAAGAATGAGTAGGAGGTAAGGAAGGAAAGAGAGAGGGAAGAGTCTTCCAGAAAGAGGAAATAGCATGTGCACAGCCGGGCACAGGGATGGAACACGGCAAGCGTGAGGGGTGGGAAGAAGGACCTTCTATCTGGAGCTCAGGGAGCAAGGTGAGCTGAGGCCAACACCCGGCCAGAGACGTGGATGGAAAGACCATTACAAAGTCTCTCGGAAGACTTGAAGAAATGTGAACCGAGCCCAGGAACAACGGGAAGTCACGGAATGACTTTAAGCCAAGTTAGACAAAAGGCTAACAGGTCAGATTAGCATTTGAGGAAGAGCCCACCTGTGAAGAAAAAGGACTGGGAGGAGGGAAACTGGGGAGTAGATGCAGAACAACATTGGGATGCTTCTATTGTAGACTCCTACCCAGGAACCATGCCACAACTAACCAATAATGGCAGATTTCTACCACTTCAAAATGCCCTGGATTCTAGACATTTGTCAAGATTGACTGGCAAAGGTAAAACCATGAAGCCCCTCTTGTTTTCTCCTGTTCTGTCTGAGCCCTAAAAACAGATAACATAGTCTCTGTTCTAGGCCATCACTGATAACATAAATGCAGTTTTATCATAAAAAGAAAAAAATGACCTCTAGGAAGTCAATGGTGTCTAGATCTTAAATAGTTGACACTTGGTCTCCCTGCCCAAGTTCTTCAGGGGGCCTTTGAGGTGTTGCCAAAGAACTTCATAGTAAAAAAAAAATTCCTCAACTGGTTCACTGTGTAAGTCCCTCTGAGATCTTCCAGGAGGTAAATGATTGTAGAAGCACAGAAGATAATATTCGGTTGGTTCAATATTTGATTCAATATTCAAGATCCTGAATCCTCTCCAAGCAGCCCCATCCCAAGAGAATTAAGAGTTATGCCATGCTGGGGGGGTGGGAGGATGGGTTAGCCTGGTGGTGGGTATTGAGGAGGGCACATTCTGCATGGAGCACTGGGTGTTATGCACAAACAATGAATCATGGAACACTTCATCTAAAACTAATGATGTAATGTATGGGGATTAACATAAGAATAAAAAAAATAAAAAAAAATAAAAGAGTTATGCCATGCTGGTGCTCAAAATTGCTCTGGCCTTTCACATAATACAAACTACGCATGAGAGACCAATGTGTGCTCTTAAACCTATGTTCACTGACTCCATGTAAAGATGGAATTTCAATATAAACCCTGAAAAAGTAAAAGGTCTATTTTAAATTTCCGGGCAATTACAAGTAAGGCAAAATGTTGCCTTTTGCCAGCTGTATTAGTTTTGGGGGGAAAAAAAGCCAAACAGATCTTTCCTCTTTTATGTTTCATATCCAAGCCACAAGCCAGAAAACACTGGTATTTACGCCAATGCTAATAAAAGTAAATTACTTTGTGGTTTGGGGTCACTGGTATAAAACCTGTGCTCTTTTTAGTTTATGTAATGTACAAAAGTTCAAAATTTCAAGATGCATCCAGCACAAACTGATGACTTACTTATGCTTTTCTGTGTGATTCAAAGCAGTTTTTTTAGTTTATGTTTGAATTACTTCTGCTTCTCTATGCCAAATACTCTCATGATTCCTATGGGATTCCTTTTCTCTCTTCTTCTTCTTTTTACCTTTACGATGTTACAGCTTATTTTTTTTCTTCTTGAGCCATCTCCTGGATTATAATCTACTCAAGGTAGAAGTCAAACCCATGAGAAATTGCATTACCAATGAAATCTCTCATCTTAAACTGTAAGTTACCAATAAAGATTTTTTTTTTCCAGAGAAATGGAATCTAAATCCTTTTTGCAGTTGTCTTTTTATTTCCTAAAGAATACAAGTCCACTGGGACCAGAACAAACAACTTGAAAGGAACATTCTAGGACCTAATACACAGATGCCAAGCATACTGCCCCCCTCCCAAATCCATCAAGTCTCCGCACCAGATGTTGGGGCTGTATACACCCAAAGTTCAGCGTGCTTTCAAGTCAGTCTTTCCATCAGCCAGATGCTCAAGTTGACAGTTCCCTTTATAATTATTTATCATACAAAGAATTGCACAGACCTGAAGCAGGAGGCCCCTTGGTAATGCTGGCCAAAATGCTAAATAGGTCGGTCTTCTGCAAGCTGTCCAAAAACATTCTACTGATTTAGACAGTCCTGCAGAACAATCAATCATGGTCTAGGCCCCGATGAAGGGCCATGGTCTGCACATGTTCATTTCATTAGGATCTTATTTAGGTCTGAGGATTTTTCTCCTTTATGTTTTTGAACTATGTTTCTCCTTTAAGTTTTAAACATAATTTAAAAACTATGTTTTAAACTAAGGATTTTTCGGGGCGCCTGGGTGGCTCAGTCGTTAAGCGTCTGCCTTCGGCTCGGGTCATGATCTCAGGGTCCTGGGATCGAGCCCCACAGCGGGCTCCCCGCTCGGCGGGAAGCCTGCTTCTCCCTCTCCCACTCCCCCTGCTTGTGTTCCCTCTCTCTCTGTGCCTCTCTCTGTCAAATAAATAAATAAAAAATCTTTAAAAATAAAAAATAAATAAACTAAGGATTTTTCTCCTTTATGTTTCCATGCAAAGTAAAGGGACAGGATGTGAAGGAGAAATGCCCCTTGGGCTAATGTTTTGCTGATGGCCTTAACAATTCTAAGGAATTCTAATTCATCCAAAAAAAAAAAAAATCCAGATTTATGCAGAGGGCCTCCCAGGCCTTAAGAAATGTCCAAGCTTTCACAAACCTAACAGAAATCAGGCACCAGCCCTAAAAGCAACTCCCCTAAGGCCTTTTCTGTTATTTTTGTGCTAAGCTTGTCATAGCCATCCTAAGGGAGTATATCAGTTAGCTAAGACTAAACTTGTGATTTGAGACAGGGGATTAGGTATCAATACAGTGAAATGGGACCACGGACCCTCAGCTTCTCAAAAAAGCATATGCAATTTTCTTTTATGTTTTTTTGTCTTTTTTTTTTTTTAAGTAAAAGACAGTAAAAATTGTGCAACTCCCAAGATAACTATACTTCAAGTGAGGCAAAATCTCCTTGGTCATTTTAAGCAGTCAAAGAAAGAAATACAAACAAACCATCTAGCATTGATTGCTAGGCCTGGAGTGAGAGAGACATGGCCCAGCGCAGGGATTCTGGAGCCAGGCTACCAAGGATGGAAACCCTGTTTATCCATTTCCCAGCTGTGCGCAAGTCATATTTAAACACGCTCTGCCTCAGTCTCCTCATTTGTAAATTAGAGATAACAATAGCGCCTACCTCCTCATGTTTTTGTGACGAGTCAATGAATTCACAGGTGCTTAGGAAGTGCTGGTTTGGGGAAGAGTGTCTGGCACATGGTAAGTACTATGGAAACGTTCACTATTACTATTTCCACAAAACCATAAACAGATTACTGCATCTTGATCATTTAACAAATAGGAAGAAATGAGGAACAAAAGAGCCACTCAGAAATGATCTGTCTGAAAAGAGAAAAGAAACAAAACCCAGCAATTTCCAAATGCGCCATGCGCAGCGCCCGCTACACACCCAGGTTCGGGGGAGGGGGGGGAGCGGCAGCGAGGACAGCAGGAAGTTCATCTGCGCACGCGCATCCTTGCCACCAAGCCTGTCGCTTGGGTTCTGAACATCAACTACACGAACTGAAATAAAAGGCTTTTTAGAAAAGGAAACGGTGAAGGGACACAGCTTCTCCTCCATCATAACAGCACACAGATGAACCAGGGCTGACAGGCAGAGGCTCTTGGGACCAACACAGATGGCCCTTTCGGAAGCGTGAGCTGAGTATGAGTGTAAGGTGTGAGGAGGTCTGCCAGAGCCAGGCTCCGGGGGCATGGGCACTAGCAGCCCCTCGGGAGCACCGGGGCCTGCCAGGAACCGCTACAACTTCACCGGCAGTCTGAAGGAACAACCACCTCAGTTTTGGAATGCCACGATCAAGTCACCTTAAGTCCGCCCTGTCAATCGAAATATGTGATTTTATTAAATATTAGCTCAAAGGTATAGATAGAAAACTTGTTCACAAAATTTTAGAACTGGCTTGGTTTCCACACTCCTCCAGAAACAAAAACCTGCCTCTTCCGGCACCCTTCCTGCCTTCACACGGGTCTAGAACCTGCCCCCATCTCTCTCCTACCTCTCTCTTAACTGTCTTTGTAGCCTAGGCTTGGGTTTGTGATGGTCCTCCCCTCAGAACCAGAGTCACCTCTGCTCTCTCAGCTCTACTGTCTCGGCCCACCCATTTCCTCGGTCCTCCAACCACCAACTCTCTCAGACTCTCTAGAGGTGGGGCCAGCACCCACATTTCTAACTCTAGTTTAAGCGAGACTAGCATTCCTGGAAGTGGCAAGGGCTGTATCTTTAATATGCTATGTCAATGTCCTATCACAGTGCTGGGCACACGTAAATGCTCACAGATACTTATTTCATGGATGAATCTATAGCAATTTCCACTTCTAAAGGGACTTACTTCTTTTTGAGAGAGAGTGACAGAGCAAGTGGGTGGGGGGAGGGGCAGAGGGGGAGAGAGAGAATCTCAAGCCGACTCCACACCCAGGCTGGAGTCCAACGCAGGGCTCGATCTCACGACCCTGAGATCATGTCCTGAGCTGAAATCAAGAGTCTGAGGCTTAACTGACTGAGCCACCCGGGTGACCCAGGACTTATTTCTTTGAAACTCTTTTTGGCCCCTCCATTCCGTGTCTGCCTCACCCCAAGCCTCACCTGCACCCCACGCCATGCAACATCTCCGGATCAAACTCAGGTTTCCTAACAGCGGCATCCACTTCCCTGCTATCCCTTCATTCTTGACACTACCTCCCACCTACTCCATTGACTTTTCGTTTCCATCAAGATCTCCAACTGCCCTACTCTCCTAAGCCTGTCACTTCTGTTTTGCTTTTGATGACCTTTCTATGCAGGGCTGCATGACCGACAATTTCAGATGGAGCCACCATCTCTTGATTTGCCAAGGCTTGAACCACATACATGGTCTACTCTGTCTGCCACTGTACCCTTACACAGTCACAAATCCTTAGTGGGTGGCTCTCTTCCTAAAATCCAACAATCACTTCCAGGAGAACAACTTTCAAATTTCTATTTCTAGCCCAATCTCGAACCAGGTCCAAACACACAGCTGCCTAGACAGCGTCATGCACATAGCTTGCTGGAGCCTCAGACCCGCCATGGCCCAAAATAAGCTTAGTCTCTCCAAAGCAGATTCTTCTCCTGGTTTCCCCCATTGCTTCTAAAAGTACTACCAGTGCATTTGCCACCAAGACAAACTTCTGTCTGCTCTTTATTTCCACCATGATTGTATAATGTCTGTTCATCTTACCTCTTCACTGCCTCTCCAATCGGAATCTGCCTCTCCATTTGCAGTACCCTACTCCATCCTCATGCCGGCATATAGACGAGCACTGTCCAATAGAACTTTCTGCAATGATGGAAATGTTCA
Source organism: Neomonachus schauinslandi (assembly GCF_002201575.2). Lineage (NCBI taxonomy): Eukaryota > Metazoa > Chordata > Mammalia > Carnivora > Phocidae > Neomonachus > Neomonachus schauinslandi. The sequence continues at coordinate 169,472,528 of NC_058404.1, forward strand.
TGTGGCTCTTAAACACTTGAAATGCAGCTAGTGCAGCTGAGAAACTGAATTTTACACTTAATTTAAATGGCCACATGTGGTCAGTGGCTACCATACCAGAGACCACAGATAGAGCCCAAGTATACCTCCATCTGTGCCAGTCAACTGTTTGCTCTCAGAGCCCTTCCCTACTGCCTCTCTCCCCTCTCTGCTTTGTATCACAGGGGACTTCGAACTCCCAGGCTCTCTTGACAAATGGCTTCCAGGTAAGCTCAGTCAGCGAGAGGCTTTGGGAAAGACTAGGTAGGGCAGGAGGAATAGAAACGCCAAGGAGCTGTCCCCGCCCTTGCTTTGCCTCAGGTAGCACCTCTAGCCAGGGCCAGCCCCTCCCTCCACATTGCCAGCTCCCAGCTGGCGGCCTTCACCGCGGTTCTAGCTCCCATTGGGCAGCACCATCTCTGAGCTCAGGTAACACGATTTTCTCCCTCTGTCCCTTAGCTCTGTCTCTGGGAGTAGTGGTAGCTTCCTGCCATTGCTAATCTCTGGGTTGCTTCACTACCCCATTTTGCCTCTTAGCCCTTAAACCAATTCTCTCCCTTGAAACACCTACTGTGGTTTTTATTTTCCTTACTGAAGACTACCTCGAGCTTCCTCTTTACTCTCATTCATCCTGATAATGGCTGCCATGAAGCCAGCCATAATCATCATCTTCACCATCAAAATAATGACATGACAGTACATCAGCAATCATCATTTAGACAGCGCTCGTGTGTCAACCATTACACTGGGAATTTTATGTATCATGGCTCATTGTTCCTTATGAAACCTAGGAGGCCGGTGTTTTTATCCCCATTATATAACTGAAGATAATGAGGCCCAGAGGGTTAATGTATGCAAGTTAAACAGCAACTAAGAGACTTTGCGTGCCTCCGAAGTTCCTGGAAGCTCCGTCCACTCCAGGACACTGTCAGACACTGTTGAGCACTCCCCCTCATCTCAGGAAAAAGTGCCACTTCCTCAGCCAGATCTTCACAAGAGACTCTCAGCAATCCGGCTGTAACTTACCTTTCCAGTCCTGGCTCCTCCTTTCTCCTTACCCGTATCCCCACTGTCTCTCTGCTGTTTCCCTCACACACGTGATCGGTGTCTCCCCACCCCATTCTATCACGCAGGTGCCTCTCAAGACCTACTCAAAATTCCACTTAATTTCAGCATTAGAAATATTTATTAATTGCCTCCTGTTTCCAAAGCGTAGTCCTCTCCTATCCCCTGTCCCCCCATTTCCTCAATTTCTCATTCAGTTATCCATTGTTTGGCTTCTATTCCAGTTATGTTCTTATTGTAATATCTTCACTACATTGTAAAGTCCTTGAGAGAAAAGGTGGCATTTTAAGGAATTTTTTAAATCTTCTATTAGCATCGGGTGCCTGGGTGGCTCAGTTGGTTAAGCGACTGCCTTCAGCTCAGGTCATGATCCTGGAGTCCCTGGATCGAGTCCCGCATCGGGCTCCCTGCTCAGCAGGGAGTCTGCTTCTCCCTCTGACCCTCCCCCCTCTCATGCTCTATCTCATTGTCTCTCTCAGATAAATAAATAAAATCTTTAAAAAAAAAAAAATCTTCTATTAGCATCAAAGAGTGACTTTTATAAATACCTCTTAGGTGATTTGCCTATATCTGTTGAGTTCATGTATATAACTCTTCACAGGTGCAGCATCTCGTGCTTTCCCGGGAGAAATGGAAGTCAAAGGCCGAGGCTTTGTCCAAAGGCTCTACCTTCACCACAGTTAGGGACATGGATTCTAGAGCCCAAATGCTAACTGCCTATGTTTAACTACTTGGGCCACTGTTTTTTCACCTATAAAATGAAGATAATAGAACGACTTGCCTTATAATACTGTATATTATTATATATTATATATTATACAGGATGAAGTGAGACATGTATACAAAGTGCTTTCAACAGTGCTGGAACATACTAAGTGCTCAGTAAATGTTAGTTCTTATTAATATACATCACCTCTCGAACCAGTGGTATGATGGACTTGGTTAAAATGCACATCATTGGGGCACCTAGGTGGCTCATTCGTTAAGCGTCTGCCTTCAGCTCAGGTCATGGTCCCAGGGTCCTGGGATCGAGCCCCACATCAGGCTCCTTGCTCAGCAGGAAGCCTGCTTCTCCCTCTGACCCTCCCCCTGCTTGTGTCCCTTTCTCGCTGTGTCTCTTTCTGTCAAATAAATAAAATCTTTAAAAAAAAAATGCACATCATTTCCCTTACTAATGGAAGTAAAAATCTCAGATCCATAATCCCTCTCAGGTCTCATCTGGCCTCCAGAAAACAAATAGGCTATACCTATAACACAAGATAATCAAATTTATTATATACAGAATAATGTCAGTAAGACTGTGAAAGCAAGATAAAATTGACAGTTGAGAAGTTAAGATATTTCACAATTTGTCTAAATTGAGAGCTGTATGTCCAATAAATCCAAGAGATGTGTAATATCATGCCTAGTATAGAGAACGCACGTGCATGTTCTCTGTATCTAACTGATGCATGAGTTCTGGATTTCTAGGTTTGCTCTGTCCAGTTTCCAAGCGGTACTTTCCTTCAGTGTGCTCTGGTTCTGCTAGCCTCCGTGTCAGTGATGGGGGGCTGAGTGGCCCCCCCTTCTTACACAGTAACAGAATATCTTTCTTGCCCTTGAAACCCAGCCCCAATATTATGAGGAAGCCAGGCCACATGGAGAGGCCACATGTAGGTACGATGGTGACGGTCCCAGCTAGGTCTTTGCTGACCTCCAGCATCAACCACAAGACATGTGAGCAAGTAAGCTTCAGAGAATTTCAGCCCCCAGCTTTTGAGCTGACCCAGCTGACACTGAGTAGAGCAGAGACAAGTGATCCCTGCAGAGTTCTAACCAAATTGCAGGTTTGTGAGTGAAATAAATTCTGTCATTGTTTTCAGCCCCTTAGTTTTGGGGTAATTTGCTAAGCAGGCATAATAACGAGAGCAGACAATTTGTTCTGTAGCAATAGCTAATTGGTAAAGGCAGTGTCTTCTACCTGCTCTGTCTTAGTGCATCTCCCTCGAAACTGCAACACCGGTCCAAGATGATCCAGGGCATACGGTATTGTTTTAAATCAGGACCAACCTGATAATAAAGCTAACTTTGGCTAAAAGTATTAAAATTATTATTTAAATTATTTTTTTAAGATTTTATTTATTTATTTGACAGAGAGAGACACAGGGAGAGAGGGAACACAAGCAGGGGGAGTGGGAGAGGGAGAAGCAGGCTTCCTGTGGAGCAGGGAGCCTGATGTGGGGCTCTATCCCAGGACCCTGGGACCATGACCTGAGCCAAAGGCAGACACAACGACTGAGCCACCCAGGCGCCCCTATTTAAATTATTAAAATAATGAATTATTATAGACCGTTCGTCTAATCCGTTGCTTAGTGCAAGGCAGATTACTTGCTGCACCCAGAAAACCTGTGGTTGCTTTTTTGAGCAAGAAAACATCACCCCAAAAAATCAAATAAACATAAGAGAAATAAGAAAATGTATCAAAGAGTGGTACAGATATCTAAAGACTACAAGGACAGAGAATCCAGCTGGATCATTAATCTTCTCTACTAACAAAATAATACGATGTGAACCCTAAAACAAAAGTTAGTGATAAGTTGTGTAAGAAATATAAGCCTAGCCATGTTTCAAAATAATGGCCAATGAAGCTCATGTTGCTGTTGAGTCTTCAGTTTTATAAACGCCAATAGACCAAGTACTCTCATCGACAAAATCACTATTGAAATAAAAGATATTGCTCTAGCTGTTTCACTGATATTATAAGAACCCATACAGGTAAAAAAGTGTCTCAGATGCAGGAACTAAATAAAATTAGAAATAAAGGAACGTTAAGATATGTACTCACTAACTAGGTAAGCAGTTATACTAGTTATTCTAAAGAAACAAGGCATTTCTATGGGATTAGGATCAAGTCTGAAGGCATGACCACTGGATATCTTGTCTGAAGCCAGTCTATCCTCAGAACAGGTTAATACAGCCAACATGATTAACAAGACTCTTGGCTTCAGAGACTACCCAGAGCAGTAACAATTTCGGACTTGAAAAATTCCCCAAACTCAGCACTAAATGTCTCTGTGTGCTGAGTCAAAGCAACCAAAGGCAGAGGTCCTCATCAGCGTGTTTGCTATATGGCTGTTTGTTATTTAAACACCATTTGGGGCAGTGTATGAAACAAATCTAAAAAAAGACTAAACTGGGGCGCCTGGGTGGCTCAGTCATTAAGCGTCTGCCTTCGGCTCGGGTCATGATTCCAGGGTCCTGGGATCGAGCCCCGCATCAGGCTCCCTGCTTGGCAGGAAGCCTGCTTCTCCCTCTCCTACTCCCCCTGCTTGTGTTCCCTCTCTCGCTGTGTCTCTCTCTGTCAAATAAATAAATAAAATCTTTAAAAAAAAAAAAAAAAGACTAAACTGATGATGCCAACCACCTGAAAATAGCTGAGTTTAAGCCACATTGTTAGAGGCTGATTTGAAGAAACAATTAAAGATCATGTGCAGCTGACCTTGTACACAGTTGGACTAAAGCAGTGCCCTCCCCAAACACCCATACTCGCTTATAAGGTTCAATCCAGGCAGCATCTCTCTCCCTTCTATGGGATCCAGCCCCACCTTCTCTGCCCTGTGGATTGGGTCCAACCTCATCACTCCTGGCTCACCCTTCTCCTTAAGGGTCAAGGGGAACACACCCAGATGTGGTCAACCAGAATTTGCTCACAATATTGTTTGATACATTAAACAACAAGTCATCCTTTTATCTAAAGCCATACTTTCAAACACTATAATTGATAGCAGCTTCTCGTTTCTTCATCTTTCAGAATAGTCAGCCATTGTTTTCCTTCTAATCTGGGAAAACTGTATTCTTGGAAAGAAACTACACAAAAATATTTACCACAGTCAAACCCACAGAGAAACGCAGCACACTTCATGGCTGTATCTAGAATAGTCATGTCAAGAACCCCAACTAACCAATCAAAGCAGCACACTGGCATTAAATCTGCCCACACACGTACACACACGCTCGTGTGCATACACATGCAGCTGTAAAACCCTAAAAAATACATTTTCTGTGCTATCAAAGCTTTTGATGCAGAATCAGAGAAGATGAGGATTTCGATTTCTCGTTTTCCCACCACTGAGCATGGCATTGCCCTTAAAATACACCTACCACGTGTGAAAATAGCCCAATAATCAGATCAGATTCACAAGTGCTCTCCAGAAAATAGCCTGCTGTGAATGTTGACCAGCCTGGCAGAGCTTACGCCTCGGCTTTATCTTTTAGAAATAGCTGTAAAATGTGCACTGCTCTAGACACACCACCTTAAGACACTCTCAGAAGGCTGTCTGAATGCTACAGATTTCTCCCAGAGCCGACATGGGCAAACACACGAGGAGGGGTGCAGCATCCTTGAAACCGGGGAACAGCTGACCGCACCTACTCCCAAATATGCAGCTGTCCAGCTCCCAGATGCACGTTTTCTCTCTCTCTCGCTCATCCACCCGTTTGACAAAACTCCCATTTCCACTGTCATTCAGCAAACACCTAAGAGCTTTTTGAGAATGCAAGTGGAAGTCTTTAACCAACTGAGCCACCCAGGCACCCGCAAGTGGAAGTCTTTAAACAACTTCTTTACCACCTGATGAAATAGAGAAATTAACTTTTGGTTTGATTTCATAAGATAGTGATCAAAGAGAATCACTTGGCTGTTTAATTTATTCACTCCCTTATTTACCAAAAGGATTCTATCCCAGCCCTTGAAGGGGTTTAGACTGTAGTGGTGGGTGAAAACATTAAACATGCATATAATTGCAATGGTCGGGGGCCCCATGAGGGAGCATGAAGGCAGTTACGGAAGAGAATGATGGGGGGAGGAGTTGATTTACAGGAGGTGAGAGAGGGCAGGACTGGAGGCCTATCCTAAGCAGTGGTATTAAAACTAAGCTATGAAGGATGAGTAGGAGTTGGCCAGGTTAAGAGTGTTTGAGAGGTGGCTCAGTTGTTAAGTGTCTGCCTTCGGCATGATCCCAGGGTCCTGGGATCGAGCCCCGGAGCCTGCTTCTCCCTCTCCCGCTCCCCCTGCTTGTGTTCCCTCTCTCGCTGTGTCTCTCTCTGTCAAATAAATAAATAAAATCTTTTTTAAAAAAAGATCTTTTAAAAAAAATCTTAAAAAAAAAGAGTGTTAGAGGGGGGCGGGACAAGGAGAGAAGGGTAGAGGAGAAAGAGAAGGATGGAAAAGGGAGGAATATTTCCAGAGAAACAGTATGAGTAGAGGCACCCAGGCAGGCAATTCATTCTAAGAAACAAGCTTTATACAATTCATAAATTGGCAACATGAAAGAGTATTAAAATTCTTATTGTAGAAAAAGGTCATACAAACAATAGGACGAACACCCTAAAAGAAAAAAGAACAAAAAATATGAAGAGAAGTGTTACTAAAGGAAAAAATATATATATTGCATATATATATAAATATTAGCTAGCATATATATATATATATAATATTTATAAGATGTCCATCTTCACTAATGTTCAAAGTAAATTAAAACACAGTGATACCATTTTCTCCCCATCCTACTGACAGATGAAGAGACTGGAAATGCCAGCATGGCGCAGGTGTGGGGTGAAAAGCCTTCTTGTTTCTGAAGTCCTTCTAGAGCATCAGCCTACAACAAGTGCCTATCTTTCATTGGCAACTCCACTGACTATCATGAAATAACAAGGGTGTGAATGATTGTCTAGAACATACCAGGCACTGAAGCCTTTGCATAAATATTTACCAAGCACCCAAAACATACAAGGCACAGGTACTGCAAAGATAACTAAGACCTCCTCTACCCTTCAGAACTAGTTAACCTGTGGGGCAACAGAGAGATATGCATTTAGATCTAAGACATGGCAGGCTACGGTGAACATGAAAGTGGTACAAATAAAGTGTTTCGTGTTTGTTCCTGAATAAGCAAGAGCCATCTGATTTTGAGTGATCAACGAAGGCTTTGTGGAAGATACAGCATCTGAGATTGGCCTTGCAGTCCAAAAGAAGGATGAAGGAGCTGGATTTGGGTAACTCCCGGAGGTGGAATGGTGAATACACAGCCACCATCCCTGCCTCTTAGAGTCTACAGTTTGGCAAGGATGTTAATCAAGTATGATGAGAAGACAGACGTTCAGGGAGCCGTTAAGAACATCATCAAGGCAAGTATCAAAAAAGACAACAAAACCCAGTGTTAGTGAGGATGTAGGGAACTGAAACTCAAATACACTCCTGGTGGGAGAGTAAGTTGGCCTAATTGCTTTGAGGAGCAATTAACTGATCAAAATCTAGAAAGGCTGAAGACACACAGATCATATGACTCAACAATTACACAAATATACCTACATAACTCTTACACAAGGACATGTGCAAAACTGTCCAATCCATCAGGGTTTGTTACAGTGAAAAGTTGAAAACACCTTAAGAGTTTATTAACAAATGGCATGAATAAGCAATGTTTTATTCATGCAGTAAAACTCAGTAGCAAAAATTATAAATTAGAATTACATGGATAAATCTCAAAGACAAAGAAAGTAAGCTACAGAATGATATGATCAGTGTGTTATGATTTCCATAAACATACAAAACAACATTATACAGAGTTTATGGATACACACATATTTAGTACGAATATAAAAACATGGATGGAAATGATAAAAACCCAAATCAGATTAGTGGTTGCCTCTAAATGTGGAAAGAAAATGGAATTGGAGATGGGTATAGAGTAGGCTTCAAAGATATATTATATATACTTTCTTCCCTGGGTAGACTAGAAGCTCTTGAAGCCAAGACAACACTGATTATCTCTAAGTCTTCATAATCTAGCACTATGCCCCACAAGTTATTAGTCCTCAAAATCTGCTGAGTGAGTCGACGAATGCACATCTCATCTGAGCATTATTTGGGTACATCATTTCTTCCTACATTCTCTTCCGGCTGCACAAAAACACACGCAAATGTTTGCATACCGCCCAGGGAATTTAAATGGTTGGAAAACTCTGTAATAAGCTGACGCAATGATAGATCTTAGCAAGGCAGTTCAATAAGAAAGAGCTAAGTAAGAGATGGCCAAAGATGGAACACGATCTCCTAAAAAGGAGGGACTTTCCAGACCCTGAAGTTATTGATAGTGGAGTGAGAAATCTACTTGGTGCGAAAGTTATAAACAGGATTCAGGAATCACATGGGCTTACAGACTTTAGAATTTTTGCTTCAATGACCGTCCAAAACAAGCGACCTCAAATTCCTAATCATGTCATTAGAAGCCATCTTCATGCTCCCTTTCCTTGCCTGCACACAACCCTCTGTGTTCCCACGATCTTCAAGACATCTTCATCCATACTGATGGTAGCAATTATAGTAGTCCCTGAGATGTGTCTGTGAGGAGCTGTAAAGAATTTTCGCTTTTACAGTGGCCCAAAGTGAGCTATATCGTGGGTTCTTAAGTCTGCACTTTTGAACATATCACCCTACTTTAGATTTACAGCCAATTCCAAGCCTGCCAAAAGATATTTTCACCCTGAGAGTGCATAACAAGCTGATGCACCCCTCACACAGAGGGACTTGTAAGTCCAGAGACCATGCTGCCATTGGCAGGGGAAATACTCCACATATCTGCAGTGGAGAAATCCACGCACCAAAGAGCTATAACAAAGGAAGCGAGACAAAACCTTCTAATGAGGATCCGGAAACAGCAGCATTTAGCCCCACTATTTGATAATGTTATGCAAATTAACCTTCACAACTAGGAAATAACTTCAAAATGAGCTAATAAGTGGCAGGCAGTGGTTGCTGGAGTAGCAAAAGCAGGCTTTGCCTTTTTTTCAGTTCTTTCTGTATTGGGGCGGGAGCGGGGGCGGGCAGTGTCAGGCTCTGGGAACTAGAGCTTGAGCCTAGAGAAAGAGCCCAGCTGGGGCTGAGTTGTTTGATTCTAAGAAGAAAAGAATTCAGCCAGAAAGCTTGTCCTAGGGCTTACGAGGAAGCAAGGTGCGAAGTTGACGACTCTCATAAAAAACAAGCCTTAAACCAGCAGAGCCTTCCCCAAAGGTAAAAGGATGGGGCAGGTGGGAGCTCAGCTCCAGGGATGAATTTTCACGCAGAATAAAAAGAAGAAAGAAAAGGAAACAATGCAATAATTGAATGTGCCGTGTTACCCCCAAAGGTAGGAGTTTAAACTGAGCACTGTAATCAAGTAGCAAACATCAAAGCAACTATCTGAAACCAGGAACTGCAGATCTGTGAAATGTAAAAAATTCCCATGCTCTCAAAACTTAAAATATTTCTGCTTTCATCTATGGGACTTGAGATGAAATATGAAATGTTGAGTGTTGACACAATAGGCCAATCCTCACATCTTCCTGAACCAGCACTCAGCGGGGAAAGAGGGAGGGCTTGGGAGGAGGAAAAAGCCCCAGGAGCTGGAAATGCAATAGGGTAGAGCACGAGGTGGGCTCAAGTTTTCTTTGGACCATAAACATAAATGTTTTAAAATAATTATGCTTTTGAGGGCATCTTACTTTTTCCATGTAAAGATTTTATTTGAGAGGAGGGAGCACAAGGCGGGGTGGGGGGGGGGGGGGGGGGCAGGGGGGGCCGCAGACAGAGGGAGAGGAGAAGCAGGACCCTGGGATCATGACCTGAGCTGAAGGCAGACGTTTAAGCGACTGAGCCACCCAGGCCCCACTCTTTTTCCATATAATATAAATAATTTTCAATCACCTGTAATTCTGAAGAGTAAAGGAAACCTTAGTACTAATGAGTTTATTTTTGCAAACTTCTCATAATAGTATTTCAGCTCTTATACTTCTTCTAAGATAAGCTATACACACATAGTGAAATATCGAATTAAAAAGTCTGTCCTGATAATGGACAATTTTAGACTAATTTAAATATGTAAGAATCCCCCAGATTATCCAGCAACATATCCTACAACTTTTACATTCCAAAATTAAATGTTCTGCCTTACTATTTTACTCTCTCTAGTTATTCAGCAAATCTACTCTGCAGATATTTATGGAATGCCAACTATATGTGAGAGACCCCACTCCATTCTCTTACATCCCTAACGCTTTACCCCATATTCTTATTCTGATGTTATTTTTCAAAGACTGCCATCTTCCAGGTGCCCCAAATCTAATAAATCTATAAATTTAATTGATAGTTATAAATAGGTCTTCAAAAGAGAAATACAGTTGAACCTGGAACAATACAGAGTTTTAGGGGCACCAACCCCCCGCACAGTCGAAAATCTGTGAATAGCTTTTGACTCCCCCAAAACTTAACTGCTAATAGCCTACTGCGGACCAGAAGCCTTACCGATAACATAAACAGTTGGGTAATCCATATTTTGTATGTCATATGTATTATATGCTGTATTCTTACAATAAAATAAGTTGGAGAAAAGAAAGCATTATTAAGAAAATCATAAGAAAGAGAAAATACATTTACAGTACTGGACTGTATTGAAAAAAAATCCACACATAAGCGGACCCACACAGTTCAAACTGTGTTGTTCAAGGGTCAAGTGTATATCTTGTCCCTGACTAGAAAAATTCAATATTATAAATATATGAAATCTCCCTAAATAAAATATGAATTCAATTTTGTATTAATCAATGTGAAGGGTTGAATTGTGTCCCTCACCAAAAAATCATATGTTGAAGTCCTAACCCCTAGAACCTCAGAACCTTTATTTCCAAATAAACTTATTCAGATGTAATTAGTTAAGATGAGGTCATACTGATGTAGTGTGGGCCCCTAGTCCAATATGACTGGTGTCCTTATAAAAGGGGAAAATTTGGACGCAGGGACACATACAGGAGAATGCCATGAACACAGCACAGGAGGGGGCCTAGGACAGATCTTCCCCTTACAGCCCTCAAACGGAACCAGCCGGGCCAATACCCACACTTTGGACTTCTTGCCTCCAGAACTGTAAAATAAATTTTTGTGGTTTAAGCCACTCGATTTTACAATACTTTGTTACAGCTGCCCTAGCAAACTGACATAAGCAATATCCCAATAAACAAGCCTTAATGCTTAGAATCACTTCAATCTGATATTCAAGTAACACTACAATCTGATCCCACCTTATTATTCTGAAAAAAAAAATTTAACTATGACAAAAAATGGCATCAACATTTTAGGAATCCATTCTAAGAAGCCAAGCGGAAGGGCGCCTGAGTGGCTCAGTCGGTTAAGTGTCTGCCCTTCCGCTCAGGTCATAATCCCAGAGTTCTAGGATCGAGCCCCACATTGGGCTCCCTGCTCAGCAGTGAGTCTGTTTCTCCCTCTCCCTCTGCCTCTCTGCCTGCTTGAGCTCTCCCTCTCAAATAAATAAATAAAAATCTTAAAAAAAAAAAAAAAGAGAGAGAGAGAGAGAGAAGCCAAGTGGAAAAGTACAAGATTCATGTACAAGGGAAGTTATTCTTCATGACACTGTTTATAACAGTAAAAAAAAAAAGTAAGCCACCTATAAGTCCAATCCCTGAAGTCTAGCATGGGATACTCACAAACTTATTAAGTGTTATAGGAAATAGGGAAATAGGTATGGGCTGTTAAGAGAAGGGAGAGGCAAGGCACCTAACTGTGCTCAAAAGATTTAGGAAAACTAGCAGAGAAGGTAAACCCGGTCATGTTCTTTATGACTTAGAAAGAGTCCACCAAAAGGACAAAGGGAGGTAGAGCATCCCAGGCCCAGGGACAGCTAAGACACTGCTTTAGCATCATGAAAAAAAAACAAAAACAAAAAAACAAAAAACCCTCGGCATCTAGGAAAGCTGCCTGAAGTTTGGGAAGAGGAGGTTGGAGTCTGGGAGGACAGAAAAAGGGGCCGAGAGCTCAACTGAGCCCTGACCAAATGGGGCAGGACCTGCTAAACTGAGGGCATCGGATTGGGGTGGGGGCACACAGAGGGGTGTGTGGGCAAAACTCAGCCTTCCTCCTTCAGGCTTAATTCATTAGTGCATGCTTGGTAATTTAATAAGATGTTAGTAGAGTGACATATGTAAATCATAAATGTATGTCTCTACACGAAAGTTGGGAGTTACATACTCAAAAATTTTTTCGCCAAAGAGGTAAGTGATTCAAAGAAAACCAAGGTGTCGGCCTAGATGTGGAAGTTAATCTTTTCCCTCGAGGGTTCTGTTGAGGCGGCCACATCAACCCAAGAAAAGAAAGACTGGGGAACACGGATGGCTAAAGGTCATAAAAGAGCTTCCCTTTGGAGGTGGTGAAAATACTCTTAAGATTGTGGCGAAGCTTGCACAACTCTATGAAAATACTCAAAACACAGAATTTGCATACTTTAAGTGGGTGAATTGTATGGTTTGGTATATAAATTAGTTGTTGATAAAGCTGTTATCAAAAAAGACTAAAAAAAAAAAAAAAGAATGAATTGTGCTTCCTTATATATCCCAAACACTGCATTCAGTTCCTGGGCCAGCCAGGCCAAGGAGGGAGCAAAGGAGGGAGCAGCAAACTGCTGGGAGCACTATGAGAAATAATAGGAACTGTGCCTCCGGGGGCTTGGGGGCAACAGACTAGTGAAGGGCAGGCAGCTGAACCTACAGGTAGCAGGTAACGTCCAGAACAAGGGACTCCAAAGCTGTAGTCTTCCAGCTCCCTGAACCAGACGTGCCCTCGTCTGTGGTGGGATTTTCTCGTCTAGCTGAGCCTAAAGCAGCCTCCAGAGTTGAAGCTCTAGAATACAGGAAAAATCTGTCTCACATCATGATCGCCCACACCTGTGTGTACACGCACACAGTTCCCTGAACAGTACTTACCTTTTGCTATATTCAACGTACTCTGATATTTTTATTCCATTTCATATTTTTAATATTTCTTTTTTTTTTAAGATCTTATTTATTTGTCAGAGAGAGAGAGGGAGAGAGAGAGCACAAGCAGGGGGAATGGCAGGCAGAGGGAGAGGGTGGGGGAGAGCAGAGCAGGCAGAGCAGGGAGCCCGGATACAGGGCTCGATCCCAGGACGCTGGGATCATGACCTGAGCCGAAGGCAGACGCTTAACCAACTGAGCCACCCAGCTGCCCCCCATTTCATTTTTTTTAAATGCGAGTTACAACCTGGGCACAACCTGAGGCACTTGGGGAGTGCGGTCCATTAAGTGTTGGACTCTTGATTTCAGCTCAGGTCGTGACCTCAGGGTTGTGGGATGGAGCCCTAGGTGGGGCTCTGCACTCGGTGGGGAATCTGCTTCTCTCCCTCTCCCTCTGCCCCTTCCCCCCACTCGCACACACCCTTGCTTTCTCTTTAAAATAAATAAAACTTTAAAAAATAAAAAAATAAATGCTAGTCACAACCCATCACCTGATGTTATCATCTTTGCAAGGGTCCCAACCAGGAGTGTGCAAATCACTGCTGTACCATTAAGAGGTGAGACAAAAGGCATTCAGCTCAATATGCTGTCCTCCATTTTTCCAGATTCTCAGGATCTAGAATTAATCCACTCAACAAGAATTTTCCCTCCATTTAATAAAAGATGTGATTAACATATGTTCCGTATTATAAAAAACAGATTTTTAAGAGCAGATGTGCAAATCCCAACTCCATTACTTTATTAAAAAAGAATATTTGGTTTTCCTTGAAGATTCCATGAATCATAGTCATCTAGTTTGGATTGACATCACTGCAATAATAAAAACAGCATTTTGCTGCCTATGAATCATCTTATTTCCAAACATAGACACGAGTGGTGATCCTGTTAAAGAAGGAGAAATCAGGATTCAGCCCAACTTAACCAAAGGCCCTCTAACTTTTTCTCACAACACTTGCTCCTCTTGAAATGCAATGAATTCACGTAACCTTCGAATTCCTTTCTGATCATTACACTGATTCACATTAGGATCTTTAACTGAGAAACACACACACACACATAACGTGAAGTCATTCTTCCTCTTTCCCTCTTGCTAATTCAATATCTGAAGCCACTTTCCATTTTAAAGACACTTTGAAAGATCAAGGAAAACATTAGGGATTTTATCACTTGTCATTATATAAAGTGTTACCAATTGGATTTATATACAGGCTTTCACTAGTTTAATCATAAACGCATGGTTTATTCCTTTAAATTCCAGCTAATTGCCTCAGGGCTCATGTTGTCTTCCAATACTTACTCAGCACATCTCTCCATTTGTTCACCATTCCAGAAAGGTTAGAGGATGTGTGGCACATTAACTCATTATCTAGTATGAAAATAAAGCAATCAGCGTTCAAAACTCACTTCATTCTAGCTATTCCCATGCTGTTCTCCACATACTGACTTCTAAAAGTTATGGTTCCATTAATTATCTGTATTTGTGAACCTCTGAGGATAATCTTCCCTTCTGTATTGATTAGGGATCTAGTCTTTCATCTATTTTAACATACACTGTACAGGGCATTTAAAGACTCAGAGGTTTCAAAAGTGCAACAGGAATAGGAAATGCTAGCCTAAATTCTCTATGCCCTGCAGCACCCCCACCCCCACCCCCACGCCGCCCCAATCTCACATGTCTCGTCTGTGCTTCAAATAAGCAACACCTGGCAGAATGGAGACTTTTTCCCCTACTATGTTCCGGTTGTACCTGAAGTTGGGAATCGTTACCCTCATCTTCTGTTTGGAAATGGACTGGCAGAAACCCTCAAACCCTTTGACAAGAAAACCCTATTTTAGAACAATTACTCAATGTACTGAGGCTTCAAACCATAATCCTTTAGCTAAGAAAACTTCATTCTATTATATTTGAACTTTCAATTCTTTCCACAATTGTAATTCTCTAGGAATTCATTCATAGAGGGAAACAAAACCCACTCTAAGTTGATATATATTTATCTGAGCCACAAAGAGCCAAAGTCCTCCAAAGATTGCATTTGTTTCACTGAACCATTCTGGGAATGCATCCTGGAAGAGAAAGGTACTGCCAAGACCAACAGACAATAAAGCAAGATATAAAGGTCAGTAGCTACCCCTGTCTCCAGAATGCACAGAAACTCTAATCTCAAGCCATCAGTGCAAAATTAATTTCCATTTTTAGGCTAAATAAATACCATTTGAAACGTATTATGGATGGGGAACCTGCATGGCTCAGTGGGTTAAACATCCAACTCTGGATTTCGGTCAAGTCATGATCCTGGAGTCGTGAAATCGAGTCCTTCATCAAGCTCCACGCTCAGCGTGGAGCCTGCTTAAGATTCTCTCTCTCCCTCTCCCTCTGCCCCTCCCCCCCCACTCATGCATGCTCTCTTCTCTCTCTCTCAAAAAAAAAAAAAAAAAGACTAAAAGAAAAATATTGTGGAAAGATACAACTTGGCAGACAAGCAGATAAGGAAACCTTTACATATTTTCATGTTTTCCTTGAATACCTAATTGGAGGAACTAATTGTAACAGTTCACTTCTACTGTTTTTCTTGAAAATATTAAGAGTGCTTCCATTACAATTTTTATTGCCAAAACATTTAAGGACAAAAATTCCACAAATATCTTTGATCCTTCCGGCTTTATGGTTACCTTACAGGGGCTGTCATTTCAGAAGAGAGCCATCATTTTCAACCTAAACTAGTGCTGGCAAACTGGGGATGGGGTGAATCCACCTTTCATGGTCAATCAACTGATCATCAGCCAGAGGCTTGAGATCCAAATATGCTTCCTACAAGTTAATAAAGAGTGGAAGAACGGTGTAGAGCCCTTTAATCTGTACGTACAAAAGCACGCAGTGGTTACTGAACAAGACCATCCGAGCCAGAAGAAGTTGGCAACATCACCAATAAATCATCCAGCATGTTAACCTCAGTCTGGTGGTCTGGTTATCACATCAGAGACTGTGGATGGGCAGACTTAATAAAATATAGTCCACACAATTTCTTTTATGAGAACCATATGCCTAACCACTAGGGAAAGGAAGATTATCCAAAGAGATACTCAAATCCCCAATGTTGAGCAAGACCACAAATCCCATTGCTCTGTTGGCCAGCTCAGAGGCACTAAAGTTTCTAGGGATGCCCCTCCTTAGGGCAGATGGAACCTCTTGTTGTTGTACTTGGCAAGTGTTAATGGCTGTGTTAACCTCTCTGTTCCCAGGGTTCTTTGGGGAGGGAAGGGCTGCTGTGATATGTTGACTCCTTAATGAGAGGTAGAGCTTGCCAGGCAAAGACACCATTGTGTTGGGCAATGAAGAGCCACCACAAGCCCAAGTTTGAGCTGGCCCAACCCAATATTCCCAGGACCAGTGACTTACCTTTAAGGTCAAGCTTACGTAGTAATATTGACTTCCCCTAAAACTCTGTAATTGTGTGTCATCCTTACCATTTCTTAATGATACTACAAAAATAAACCAATGCTATGCCCTGAACAACAGAGAGACATCAATATAAAATATGACAGAAAAGTCACCCAGTGGCTGTTTAGGAGTATCAAAAATAAAACTGTGTACAAAGAAAATCTGCTAGAACTTAAACAAAATGAGTGTCTCAGTTTTGGGAACTATTTGGACTCCTACAAACTGGAAGAGGTCTTCAGTCTCTGAGTCATCTGCACACATTTCAACTCCCTTCTGACCCACTGACAATTGCAATCCGGATAGAAACATCTGCCCTGACTCTGATTACAGGGTTTTCTCTGACAGCCTTTTCTATCAATCACAGTTAGGTCTAGGCAGCTTGCATTTCCTTGCATCAGAAAGTTTGATGTGGGCACATCCTTCAAGACAAAGCAAGTAACAAAGGAGTAAATTGCTGAGTCGCTTGTATTAATGGTTCTCAGCCCTTGAGACCAGGCAAATCTCCTCACATCCCTCACATGCTGGAATGAGAGGCCCAGCAGCACCTGCTACGTGGGTCCCTCTTACCCAAATGCTCCCTTGGTTAATTGAGAACATCCCACTTTATTGGGCATGAGGGCTTTCCTTCACCAGGTGTATTTCTGATGTTCTCAGAAAAGAGGTTAGCCGGGGCGCCTGGGTGGCTCAGTCGGTTAAGCGGCTGCCTTCAGCTAGGGTCATGATCCCAGAGTCCTGGGATTGAGCCCCACATCGGGCTCCCTGCTCAGCGGGGAGCCTGCTTCTCCCTCTCCCGCTCCCCTCGGCTTGCGTTCCCTCTCTCTCTCTCTGTCAAATAGATAAATAAAAAAAACTTAAAAAAAAAAAAAAAAGAAAAGAGGTTAGCCATTGCTTACAAATACTGTATAAGAACAGATCTTCATTTCTCCTAGGCAATGGTGCTTTGGGATCACATATGAAGGTTTTGAAAAACACAGCTGCCTTGGCTTCCTGAAATCTGGAAAGCTTTACAACATGAAAGAAGAATGGTTTCACTGGATAATAATCCATTTGCAATAAGAGCAAGGTCTATACTATTAAATGTGTTTACCCACTGATTCATCTGAATATTCCTTAATTTGCTCTAAATACTATAATCAAATGTTGTTTTTAAATTCAACATAGGAAGAGCAATTTGGAGTCTCACAGGTGGTCTGAGCTCACTATGTTGGTTGTGTTTGATACACTCTCCAGAGCAGAAAGAAAAAGACATCCAATATGACTTTTTTTCTCTTTACATTGGAGCACAAGACACAAAGCTTTCATGAGGGAACTCATTCCCCAAAAGTGAGACTGTCGCTTACTAATGTTTCCATTTAAACAAATCTCTAAACACACAGAAAAACGATATGACCCTTCCTCTGATAAAAATCTAGCATCAAACATTGGCAGGCAAAATTTAAGTCCCTTCCTGCATTGCAAAACAAACAGTTACACAAAAAGAATCACCAAACACAACACATTGGTATTTTTCTCTTTCATTTACTTAGCAAGCCCTTTCTTCAAGTTAAAAACCATAGTTTTCCAGCAATTATTATCTATCTTGGTTAAACCACCGATACCTAGTAATGTAATTACCTGTGATAAAATGGAGTGAGGAGGGAAAGGAGACGTGTGCTACATTTACATGATTAAAACACAGTCTGTTATTCTTTTCCATTTGCATCACTGTAACATGAGCCCTTTTGTGAGAAGCTATATTTAGACTTCTGGGTGGTAGAGAGTCTCTTTCCTCATCAACACAGACTACAGAGAAAATGAATACAGACAAAGTTTGTTTTTGGAAAATATAGGTGATTTCACCCCGTAAATGGTGACCCACACAAATGAAGTTCTAAACTATCACTGAAATCAGTCAGTCAGTTAATTGGTCAGTTACATACCCAATTTCTTCCTTCACTCATTCACTCCACAAATACGTACTGAGAGCTACGTATGTGCCAGGGAATACGCCAAGCATGTGCACAATAGTGAGAAAACACAAACACTGACCCTAAATGGCCAAACTCGGGCCTTCTGCAAAATGCATTTTTTGGTGGTCGGTCTTTATTATTTTTTTAAAGATTTTATTTATTTATTTGAGAGAGAGAGAGAGCATGAGCAGGGGGAGGGGCAGAGGGAGAGGGAAAAGCAGGCTCCCCACTGAGCAGGGAACCTGTCACGGGGCTCAAACCCAGGACCCCAGAATCATGACCTGAGCTGAAGGCACACGCTTTTAAAATTAATGTCTGGAGGGGGTGCCTGGGTGGTGTAGTCAGTTAAGCGTGCAACTCTTGGTTTTGGGTCAGGTGGTGATCTCAGGGCCCTGAGATCAAGCCCCATAATGGCCGGCCTCCACCCTTAGCGTGGATTTTACTTAAGATATTCTCTCCCTCTCTCTCTGCCCCTCCCCCCCCCATAATTTTTTTTTAATTTAAAGATAAATAAATTAATTAAATGCCTGGAGACGAAATCATATCTCTTGTTTCATATATGGTCTCCATGTTCCCACTAACCCAAGAGTTTAGGGACATAGAGAGACAAAGAAGCAAAACTATTTCAGATTCTGATTACTTTATATTTCCTTACCACAGGTCCCACAAAAAAAACTGTAAAATTAATGTATTTTTAGCTTATACTATTACTCGTTTATTTTAGCAAATGAGTTTATATTAGCAAAATGGATATTTGGTATTAATTTTCTTATAAGAGGTTTTTCATTCTTTAGGGAGTCAAAATAAAACCCAAGGAAAAGAAAAAATAGAGATTATTATATACAATTTAGCAACCAAAATTCCTAAATGAAATAGCACTATTCAGAAATCAGAACTTGTCACCATTTAGAAATGCATTTTTTTTAGGATCTGTAAGAGATCTTGTTTCTAATTTGTTTTCCAAATCCCATGCATATTTTAGATGTTGGGGCTGGGGAGGAAGAAAAATTCCAAATATTTAATACAAATTCCACCCCCATCTTCATTTTCCTTCATATTAAAACCAAGGCACAATAATGCCTTTACCAAAGAGGAAAAAATCACAGATTTGAGAGACAGCACACCTTAAGTTTTTAAGTCTTTCTCTATAGAAACTCAAAAAACAGAGAGAGCTAGAAAGAGGATTGAACCAAGGAATCTAAAACAAATACAAGTATTTTTAAAAAATAATTAGATCTTTACTTAAGATATTATGAATAGATTTTATTTACAAAGAAGCTGCTCAATTCTCAATTTTCATTTCAAAGAGAAGCAAGGGGCACCTGGGTGGCTCAGTCGTTAAGCGTCTGCCTTTGGCTCAGGTCATGATCCCAGAGTCCTGGGATCGAGCCCCGCATCGGGCTCCCTGCTCAGCAGAGAGCCTGCTTCTCCCTCTACACCACTTGTTCTCTCTCACTCTCTCTCAAATAAATAAAAATCTAAAAAAAAAAAAAAGAGGCAAATGTCATTTTTTATTGATTTCTACAATAATTTAGAAATGCATTTCCATATTTTCTCCCTGTAAATTAATTTCAATTCAAAAGATCAGCTTAATAGAGAATCCCTAGCAATCCATATCCTCCTTAACTTTCTAAGACAAAGACGTGGTAAGAAGAGGAATTGAAGTCCGTTAATACCTATTCACCAGCACCAAGTGAAACATGCATGGGAACCATGAAAGAGAAGTGAAATCTGCAGGAAAAGAATCTGTGAACAATAAGAGCCAAAGACTTAACAAATTTATTATTCTGCCACTTCATATTCACCCTCATTGTTAAAGTCTTTTGAGAATGTCATTATTTTTTTTTTTTTTTTTTTTTTGTACTCAGTCACTACAGAATTAGGTCTGCCCATGTTACCAAAGACAGACAGAGGAATTTTTTCTTTATTTTGAGACCCTAAGATTCTAGAAGATTGTTTATGATGCCTTGGGCCAAAGAAACCCAAATGGTACCATACTGCACCATTTTACCAGTACTGGGTCACATAAGAAATTATTCTAAGTACAGGCAGTTTTCACACTTCTGTCTGACAGGTTTTATTCCTGAAGAAAGTGTTAAAGTCAAAAATATTTCAGCAAGATGTGATTTTTCCCATAGAAACATTGTTCTAATTAGATGCTAGTTTCCTGGTTAATACCCTTAAAAAATAAAATTACTACAAACACCATGTTTTAATCCCCTATAAAGGATATAATTAAGCTTTAAACATTTTCTTAAAATTGTTACTTATAGAGGACCAACTAATAACAAAATACTAATGTTTAGGGCGCCTGGGTGGCTCAGTTGGTTAAGCGACTGCCTTCGGCTCAGGTCATGATCCTGGAGTCCCGGGATCGAGTCCCACATCAGGCTCCCTGCTCGGCGGGGGGGTCTGCTTCTCCCTCTACCCTCTTCCCTCTCGTGCTCTCTGTCTCTCATTCTCTCTCTCTCAAATAAATAAAATCTTTAAAAAAAAAACACTAATGTTTAATGATATTTTTAAGTGTCTTTTACTTCTTCCCTTTCTCTGGCAATAATAAACTACAAGATACAGAAACACTTCCTTAATCATATAGCATCTACTAAAGCACCTAGGATATAGGAGAGGCTCAATACATGAGTCGAACAGATCGCCATGTGAATTAACAAGGGAGAAACTACTGCAAGGAGGAACATTTTTGTGGCCCGCCCCTTTTTAAATCTCTCCTCCCAACACCGCCCCCGCCCCCCGCCCTGCAAATTTTCTTGTAGGTATTAGAAATCACTTGGTGCTTCTCCTGCAGAGGAAGTTGCCCTGTGTTCCTGACTTGAGAGCAATGCCCTGCATATAACTGAATGAAAGCATGGCTGCTGGAATCAGGCTTGTCCTAGAGAGAATAAGGAAACCATATGATCATCCATATATTCAGCTTTCTTCCCAAAGTCAGAGTCTGGCTTTCCCAGGACATATGCTCCCCTCACCCTTACACCAAAGTAGGGCTACTCAAAGTGTGATCTGTGATCTTGACCACACCAGTCCATGACATCATACTGAGAATAAACTTTTAGAAATTTTCACAGCAATCTGACACTGCCCTACATGCAAGCGCACGATCAACGGACTGAGCTTGCTGAGCAGGTGTAAATGTTGAGGCGTGGGCCCACTGCCTGGGTGAGCTGCACGGAATGAAATTTGCATGCTAATCACGTACAGTCAGTACTACAACATGTAATACGGCGTGTACAGTATTTACAGTGGATTCGAAATTTGAAACACACACAACATCAGTCCTTCCCCATACAAGTTGGAGAAGCCCTGCAATAAAAAATACCCCAGGCTTTGGAGTCAGACAGACCTAGGAATGAGTCCACTCAACCACTTAGCTGATCATGCGACTTGAGCAAACTACTCAGCCCTTCTGAACCTCTGTCCTCCTATCCCAGCAGATTTGGATGCAGGAGGCTGTGTCTGGGTTAAATGAACTGCTTCCTCTCCGTCTCACGAAATGGACAACGATTTCAGTATGTGTTCGACCCAAGGGTCAACCACACGCTTGAATATGCTTTGGATGTGGTGTGTTCCACAGCTGTATGAACAAACAGGGAGCGATTCTGGGCAACAGCTAACCTGCAGTAGCATATGGCGCGAGTGCCCCAGCACCTCCTCATATCCCAGGTAGACGGTGTTTTGGCAACAAACCCCACACACAATGGACTGAATGTGGGTATGATAATCCTGTGGTCGCTGTGGGGTTTCGACTTCACCACATGTGACAATTCGCTTTGGGCCATTGTGAAAGCAAACATTTCTCAACTCCATCCAACAACAGCTGAAGACCTAAAAACAGCTTCCCGGGCCAGCTTTAATGACTTACAGTCATAAACATGGGAGAAAATGTCTAGGAGAACAAGAGGAAAAAATTCCATTTATGTGGAAAACAGGCGGAAACACACAGATAGCTTCTAACTCACGTGCATAACTCATCCTGGCCACTCTGCAAATGAAAGGCAAAAACCAAAACCTTCTTTCATTATTGTACAAGGCCATCTGCAACACCTCGAACACAATATCTGGCAAAAGCAGACAGCAAATAAACACTCCCGTTTGATCCTTCCATGCAGTTTTTGCCTGTCAAATTATGCTTTAGTTCTTCCTTCCCTTATTTAAGATAATGACATTAGAGAGTTTCCTTTCTATTGGTTATAAATGCCATCTGGGTGGAAACCTAACAATATGGGATTGACACAACTCACACTGGTTCTGACATTTTTTTTTCCACCCTTTATCTGCAGGACAATCAACAAGAGCCCTCAAGAGAATCCCAGCCCCAAACAGGAAAGCTCCATAATGCCAGGCCTGATTTACAACATCAGTCCTCAAGCTCCGGCTCCTTGCACACTTCTGGCTCCTGTTACACTAGCTGAGTGAGAGGTCACTTGGGTCACGTGGGACCTTACAAGGTTTCTGCAGAGAATAATAGTTTTTCTGTATCCCTTCCTTACGAAAGGCAACTGATCGGCACTACCGTCTAGACATGCAAAGATATTTTTCATGGACACAAACTGGGTTTTGTGGGGGGAGTTTTTTGTTGTTTTTTGGAGTTTTTTTTTTTAAAGCAAGAAACAGATCGACTTTTCTTCTAAAGCATGCACAGAGCTACAGTAGCCCTTCTGGAAATCCTCCTTAAGAGAAGAGCTTTGTGTCGGGCTCAGGTTCAGATCTAACAAAGGGCTTAACGAAAGGGATCCGAGCACCGTGACAGTATTTGGCGTGTTACCTAGGGGACTCTGGGATGGCTTTCATTTTCAGATTAACGGATTCACCTTCCAGATAGGAAGTGTGGAACACCTGCCAGAAACCATGTGTTTTTACCCTCATTTTCCACTCTATAATGCATGTCCTTAGTGGATTTTTACTTTGCCACATTTCCAGTATATACCCGCCCATGCATACTGACCAATTCTGAGTTTCTCATTCTCCCCAGGCAGAGCACTGAAACACATAGTATAGTTCCTTGGGTGGGAGCAAAGCGTATGCACAGAAATGTTAAAAGGCCTGCACTGCATTTCCATTCTGCCAACGTCTCTCATGCAGACTGCCCTGGTGCTAGTATTCAGCTGCTTTCCATGCTGCCCCTACCGTCCCGACGACAGCACGGAAAAGCTGTTTTGTTGGAACTTGTGCTGCAAATAGCACAATGACCGTGTTGGGAAAAAATCTCCCAGAGTATTAACTGGGTCACAAAGATTATTCTCAAACGCAAGCTGTCCCCGACATATGGATATTATTTCTGAGTGACCCAGACTCGTGAGCAGGCCCTGGGTAAGCCTGCAATCCCAGTCCACCAGTGGGGCCAACTGCCCACCTTTATTCAATCGGAAAAGCTCAAGGAGAAGAGAGCCGGAGGTGCGCCCACATTCAGATGGAGACGTGCAGAGGGCATGATTCTGGTGTATGAGTCCCTAGGTCAAACCACCACCATCAACGTCACCTCCAAAGCTGGAACAAGGGTTCCTGGCATCCTAATTTAGAAGTCAGAATATAATTGCTGGCGTTGTTGTTTGAGTAGAAAAATAAAGTTTGAAGAGATTTGTGTGTGTGTGTGTGGCTCTATGAACTCTCCCACCAAAAGAAATTTGAACAGAACTTTGTAAAAAAAAAAAAAAAAAAAAACCTGTAAGTGACTTGAAGACTGCCTACAGCATTAACAGTGGAGCAAATATGGTGTAACTGGTTATTTCTAAAGCATGAGTGGGTCACTGAGTCATGGAGTGGCACTTGCTTTCATGTTATTTCTATGAAGCATCATGTCAGTAAGTTCTACAACGTAAGACTTTTAAGATGGGATTTTTGAGATTCTGAAAGCTTACTCATTATAGATTTCTACTTGATACATTTTCCTTGACATCCTTGGACACAAGACCATGCTATTGTAGGATGCTCCCAGAGCGCTTCATCTGCGGCTTGAAAAGAAGCGAGTTCTAATCCTGGCTCAATCACTAACCAACCACTCAATCTGGGCAAAATTACTGAATTTCACTCCCTACCCCTCAATGTTCTTATTTAGCAAATAGAATTAGTATCTTACTGGGAGAAGGAATGGGGAGGACTTTATTCTGCACTCACAGGAAGAAAGTAATTGCACTTTCAATGCTTCTAAGTGACTTTGGGTGGAGGTGGCGGGGTAGATTCCTTTCCTACTGCCGTTGTAACCAATTGCCACATTAAGTTTAGTGGTTTACAACAAAACAAATGTTATTCTCCTAACACTTTCAGAAGTCTGACACCAAGGTGTTGGTAGGGCTACATTCCTTCTCCAGGCTTCCTGGGAGCTTTTCTTGTCTTTTCTAGCTAACAGAGACCACTCGCATTCCTTAGCTCATGGTTTCTTCCTCTGTCTTCGACATGTATCACTCCAAGGGCTGGTTCTGTCATCATATCTCTTTTTTCTGCCTCGGATGTCCTGTGTCCCTCTTATAAGGAAACCTTGTGGTTACAAAGTGGGCCTACTCAGATAATCTAGGAAAATCTCCCCAACTCAAGATCCTTAACCTAATCACATCTACAAAGTCTCTTTTGCCACAGAAGAGAATGTATTCAGAGGCTCTGAGGATGTGGGCATGAATGTATCTGGGGGCAGGGGAGCACTATTCAGGCTACCGGAAGGAAGAAGACCTAACTGTAGACAGATCTGGTGAATATTTAGTCCAATGCAATAAATTAAACAGTTATTTTAGGTTCAGTCGCTTTAGCCATCATGATCAGTGGCTAGATTTCTCACCCTCCTCCTGCTTATCTCCAAAAGAGTAACTAGATGAGGAGAGGGGCTATGTCTCCTTTCGGGATGGTGCCCTGGGAGATGGAGAACACAAATCGAATGGTATCCTCTGGATCCTGGCTGCCCTCTACAGCAAAGGGGCTAGTCTGCGCTGCTGCCTGGCCTGGGGACTATGGAAATGAAACTGGCTAGAGCTCCAACCCTGGCCATTCCACGGGCACCTGTTGCTGACATCCAAGCTGGCAGTCTGGCCTCGGGATACCACTTCGGGTGCTACCACGAGCTCAAGGTCTCACGCTCCCCTCCCCGCCCAGTTCCTGGCCTAAGCCCAGTACCTCTTAACTCAGCTATCTTTTGAGTCCTCTCCTGAATTCAACTTCCGGCTTCTTCTGCCACCACACAGGAGCTGAGAGAGAACTGTGAGTGCATCTGAGACCTCCCTCCATCTGACTTCATCATTTTGTCCTCTGATGTTGCTATGCACTTCTCCCAACCTGGCATGAAGCTACTCCATGCAGCAGTCTCTGCCCAGAACCCTAGAAAGGAAGTGGGACCAAACTTGCCTCTGCCTTTGGCATTTCCATCAGCCACAAGTCCCTCTGCCCTCAGTACTCTCTTTGACCTAATTTAGGTCATCAATTCCTTCCCTGCTTTTAGGCATACGCCTCTCCATCCATTAAGAAGTGGGATCTAGGGCGCCTGGGTGGCTCAGTTGGTTAAGCGACTGCCTTCGGCTCAGGTCATGATCCTGGAGTCCCGGGATCGAGTCCCGCATCGGGCTCCCTGCTCGGCAGGGAGTCTGCTTCTCCCTCTGACCCTCCTCCCTCTCATGCTCTCTGTCTCTCATTCTCTCTGTCTCAAATAAATAAATAAAATCTTTAAAAAAAAAAAAAAAAAAAGAAGTGGGATCTACTCCCCGCCACCAACTCCCTGCCCTTGGATCTGAGCTTGACTCCATAACTTCCTCTGACCAATAGGATATGGTGCAAGTAATGTTCTGGGATTTGCATGCCTCACCTTACGTGCACTGGCAGCTTCTGCCTTCTCTCTCTTGCAAACCAGCTAGCTGAGGACGTATCACTACCTTGAGACCACGAGGCTATGAGAGAGCTCCAACTAGCCAGGCAGAGACCATGAGGACAAGTAGTGAGGTGCCCGACATGTGGGAGAAGACTTTTTGGACCTTCCAGCCCAGCCTTGACAGCCGCTGAATACAACGACCTGCCAACACTATGTGGAACAGAACTGCCCAGCTGAGCTAGTCAACTCAGAGAATCTTGAGAAATAATAGTTATTTTAAGCCCCTAAGTTTGGAGTGGTTTCTTACCCAGTAACAGGTAACTAAAGCAGTAAGAAAAAAACAGAAAAACAAACTATATAAATATATTGAAGTGTTTCCTTAAAAATGTGATCACAGTGACACAGTAGTAAGATACACACAAAATGACAAAAATGTGGTAAGCAGACATTTCAAGAGAATGCCCACTCATTTGCAAGATTTGTTGTGCTTTATTTTCTCACTAAACACACTCACTCATTTAATTCAGCTGGAGCCAAAGAACCACTTACACTACCTTTTTTCTTCCCCAATTAGCATGCAAGGATTTCCCTCCCTTTTAAGAGAATATGATATGCAAAGTCACTGGACCACTGTCTTGCATAACAAACCAAAGTCTTTTGACTGACATCAGTGAGAAAATTCCTGAAGAATGCAGAGGACAGAATGCCAATTGTTAAGTGTGAAATTCCAGGGTATTAACCCTTTGAGAGAAGCTGTCTTGTTCCGTTTTATTTGTGGTTGATCAAAAGGACCATGAAACTAGATTAGAAAATCATGAACCAGCTTCCACTGCCTTCTTAAAAAAATAAATTATATATATATATAAATACACTTGATATATATACATAATATATATACATACATACATATATATATATATATACTTGATCCTCTTAGAATCTCCAAAATGTCCTGTATTTTAGCAACCAGCTTTTAAGCCATGAAAGATCACTACCATTTAAGATGGTGTCCAGCCAAGTAAGCCTCAGAATTCAAAGTAAAAATCCTGGTCCATTAGCTGTCACCTAGTCCTCAACATTTCCCTTCGGAAAGCAAAGCCATGCTCAAATGATACTATTCCAAACAAGGACAGAGGACCCCTAGATTTACTTATTAGGCCAATTTGTTTAGAAAGTCGTTGGGCGGGGGGGAATGAGGGAGTCATTCAGGGCCTATTTGTTTTTCTGGTTTCCATCTTTACTTTCTTATTACGAGCTTTCCCATCATGGACACCAAGGACAAGCCACATGTACACAAAATCTGGAAGTACATATGCAGAGTTAACAAAGGACAGGCTTCCAAGTCTCAAAACTCTGTCAGGAATCAAGAACAGCACCACGCTTGTGTTTTGTAGTCGTCCAGACAAGAAAGTGTAGACTGTACAAAAAGGCAACAATACACCTTGTTATTTTTAGCTGCCATGATTAATCTATTCAAACAGTGTTCACACAGTATTTATCAGCCAGGAATATCACCTCCCCATTTTGAACTCAAACTTGTCTGCACAATAGAGCTTGGGGGGGGGGTGGGGGGTGGGAAGCTATTTGGAAGTCAAACAGTCCTGGATTCAAATTCCAAGAATAGTGCTTGTTAGCATTTACTAGGTATATTGCCTAAGGCCAACTACTTAACTTCCCAGCCTGAATTTCTTTATCTGTAATATACAAATAGTACTCATAGCGACCTCACAGGGTTGATACAATTTTAGCTCTGATTTCATATGAAAAAATAAATCTTTAATTATGAGCCAGGTACAGATTCAAATAATGTTAGCTCTTATTATTAAAATGATGAAAGTTTTTGTTTTCCTACAGTATTGGCATGCATCCCCTTTAGCCCTTAATCACTGCTCACTAAAGTAATCCCTCAAAACCCGAAAGAGCATGAGAAAAGATTTACAAGTGAAGAAAGTTAGTTAGTGGGACTCGGTCTATATGGAATCTAACGAGATGATGAGTGAGGAAAAATGGGAACAGAGGAGAAAAGAGATACACATTATAATTAAATAAGATCTTTGCGAAGTCAACTGTGACTGTGACTCCAAGAGAATTCCAAGTCTTTTCTTTTCTTCTTCTTTTTTTTTTGGCAAGTAAATGGAAAAACCAATTTTTCTATATGCCTTCCCTCGCCTTGATTTATTCCCATGAGATAAAATGCAATGAAATCCTATGAAAACCAGTAAGCACTGTGCTAGTAGGGAATATTTATTGGGTGCTTGTTACATGTCAGACATTGTTGGCATTTTCTAGAAACCATACACTCAACTCTCACAACAACCCTTTGAAACAGTTCTTATGTTCCTTGTTTTACTGAGAAGGAAACTGAGACATAAAGAGATTATGCAACTTGCCCAAGGTTCTACAGGTAGCAAGAGGCTGGCGGAGATTTCAATGCGTGTCTACAGAACCAGAATGTCTGCTCCTTCTACCAAGCAGGAGGAGGTGGTGTGTCCCAAGGCTTTGAGACCTTCCTCTGAATTTTGCAGAGACGAACAGGAAATGAATTACACAATCATTTTTCATTTCGTGTCTAGACTCTAGGAAACAACCCATAACCCACTAGGAAGCAGACAAGAAGCATGGGGCTATGAACCCCACACTAAAAATGCCTCTGAGGAGGATGGAGAAGTAACAATCTGGACATTCAGTTGCAGTTTAGAAGGTCAGCACCAACTTGAGACAGATGTCTGATATTTTAAATGACAAATTTGCTTGTGTATTGTGCAGAATCGCTCCACTCTCAGTTATGAACCCATAATGCTGGTTTATTTCCAGTTTCAGCACTGAAGGACACACAGAGGGGAAAAAAAAAAAAAAGAAAGAAAGAAAACCAATTGGCTTTCAATGGAATTTTGGCTGAGTTTTCAGCCAGCATGTAATAAAGAAGTTATTCTCCTTAGGCGCATTCAATTTTTAGACTGCTAAAGCATGGCAAAAACACAAAAACTGTGTGTTTCATAAAGATTCTAAGGAGGACCAAAACTTGTGTAAAACTAAGTAAAGCCCATTTTTCTTAAACAGATTTATGTTCTGAAGATTATGTTGTAGCTATTTGTAACTTTCAGAAAATAATTACAAAAACTAGAGAAATGGGATGGTAAAGAAGACCTTCTGAAGCTCTTTTAATACAGAAATCATTTTTAACCATTTTTGCTTCATCATTATGTTTTTGAAATTCCTACATAAAGCTGTTTCTATGAAATTTAAGGACTTGGGTACACCCCATTCGTTTTTGTTTTCCTAGCCTGCATTACAGTATCCGCCATATGTAAAGTCTGTGGTAAAGCATTTAGTGCTGTTCACCAAATATTTCTGATTTCCCTCGTTCCACGAACATGATAAGATTATGCTTTCCTGCCTGCTTGAAGTTAGGCATGACCACTGACATGCCTTGACTTGCCTTTTACCGACTGGCCGACGAAATGTGAGTGCAAGTAATACTACTTTTAAGATTAAGATGCGGTACATGATTCACCATGTTTCCTTCCCTTCACCTTGGTGACTGACAACATTCCAGAGGAGGAAGACTCCATCAACATTCATCCACGAGTGAGGGTGTACATGAGGCCTGACACTAGCCCTCAACAGATATATAACATAAACAATAATGAAAACTTTGTTCTCTTAAGCAACTGAGACATGAGTGTTCTTTGTTACTGCGGCATAACCTAGAGCAGTCTGACTGATAAAGAAAGTTCTGAATGAAACTTTCCAATGAAGAAAACTCAAGAAAGGAAGACTTGAAGATGATAGGTGGAATGACCATTCCCACTGAAACCATGGTTCTTTTTTCATAATTCTTTACAGGTTCAACTCTGAGAAGAGTGTGCTTAACCACAGCCTGATACAAAAATTAATACGACCAAGCTATTTGTTTAAATCGAGGACCATGCTGCCAAAGGCCACTATTGTGAGCATCACCTCTCAAAGATACTCAAATCTGTAGAGAACAGTCTGTTCACATATCTTACGCCAGAATAACAGGTTTGTTCCTCAGAAATGAGTACCCTTCACTCAGTGACTGAACACAGTACATTTATATTCAAGCAACCAAGGGATCAGAGCACTGGAAGCAAAAAGCAAATGCTGCTTTATAGAACAAGAATATTTAAAGAGCCCAAGGGAAAAATGAGAATAATAAAGCAACACCCCCCACCCCACGCACACACACACAAACCATACACAGAAGAAAACGGTGCACAGATGGACTGTAATATCAAAAATATGCTATCAAGTTAGGCAGGAAGAATTCAGCACAGCCACATAAGCACTCTCCCTTTGCTGGAATTCATCTGGAGCATGTGCACCTGCTCTTTATGTTGCTGCTAGCATCTCATGCACATCATTTTCTTCCTTCCCAAGTAGAGAGATATCAAACAATGAGGCCCTTTCATGTGCAACTGAGAAAGGGAAAAGATCAAAAAAACCCAAAACAAAACCAGGAAGGAAGAAAGAAAGAAAGAAAAAAGGAAAGGAAAAAAAATGGAACCAGATGTTTGAGAGGGGAAAAGAGGAACACAAGTAAGAAACCCATAAAAGTCATAAGGCAGCAGTGAAGAACTGTCTTCGTGAAGCAACACAATTCATGCCTTCCAGGTTCAGCCTTGCCCACTTGTTTCATTCATGCTCAGATAATGACAGATACCAGGTGTGGCTCTATAATCTTTCCTCAATCCTACCTGGAACCACAGTCTAGCTGTTGCTCCAAGCGTTTCACTAAAAATAGAAGCCAGGTCCATGGATTTCCAGAGTTGAAACAAACCTAAAAGAACATCTGGTCAGCTGACTGTCACCTTTTACAGATGGGAAGGTTAAATGACTTGCTTAAGGTCACATACTTGAAGAGTTAGAAGCCACTTAAAATCTCCAAATGGCCACCTTATTGTCTACCTTTTGACTGTCAATCTACTTGCTTTCTCTGTCACTTTTATCCCCACTAAGTATCTCTTCTCATTTTAAATCAACCCCTTCCCCTTTGGGGATCTTAACACTAATCTCTCCTGGCATTTCCCCATCTCTAGTTCTTTTTAATTTATGTAACATAAACTTACATAGCAGTTACTATGTGCCAGGCATTGTCCTAAGTGCCTTAGAAATAGTAACTTATTTAGGGGCACCTGGCTGGCTCAGTTGGTAAAGCATGCAATTCTTGATCTTGAGGTTGTGAGTTCAAGCATGTTGGGTCCAGAGATTACTTAAAAACAAAATCTTTAAAAAAATTTTTTTTAAGAACTATTAACTTATTTCACCACGACATGGGGGGATACAATTATTATTCTCATTATACAGATGAGACACAAAGCAATTAAGTGACTTGCCCAAAGTCCACTGCTAGTAAGAGGCAGAACCACAAAACCAAGTAGACTGGCCTCAGAGTTCTGTTCTTTACCACTGCCCACTGCTATCTCTCTCCATTACTATATCCCCTTCCTTCCCAAAGATTAGAAAGTCAACCATCCCCCTGCCTCATCAAGAGGTCACCTTTGAAAAATCTCAGTTTCAGAGTAATCTAGCCATTGGGCTGTTAAGACCACCCAAGGAAAATTGCTTATTATTCCCTAGTACTCATTTTGGAGCCTTTTTGTTCTAATTGCTGGACACATGGAGAGGAAAAGAAATCAGTAAACTATTCTTTTTTTCCAAATGGACTCACCATTTGGTGTGTAAACAAGGTGAGGAAACCAAACTAAGCCCCGAGGACTAGACAATGTGGTATGAGTTAAAGATAAAGCTAAACTTGCACTGAATTCATCAGCAATGATTGATTGAAACTTAACTGGGGAACTCATTTGTTTGTACAATCTCAAGAAGGAAGGAGTCCTGTTTTGGTAAGATAACCTTAAGTCTGGCTTCTGTTTTATTTTTGTTATGTATTTTTGTAATTTGGGGGTATGAGCAGGAGTGCAAAGGTCTTCTGGCTAAAGTTCCTTTGTTAAAATCCAGAAAAACAAACAATCAACATTGATGTTTTGGAACAGCCCAGAGCTGCCCTGCTTTCAAATATTTTACCTTCCATTTATTTAAGGAAATGAGCACACAAAGGCTTCCAGAATTGTGTTTGACCCAGTGGAGGTCACTACACTGGACCAGATGATTTCTGGCATAAGACATGGAGAGGGCTACTAGGGTAGGAGGGAGGAAATGGCCATGCAGACTGATAAATACAAACTGCCTACTCTCTTGACCCTCAGGCGGAAGGAAAACAATATCCATCATTTGTGAGCTTGGTAAAAGCTTTACTTTGAAGACAATCTTTATGTGGTGCTTAGAATACACCTGAAATGGACTTCCTTTGAATCAGAAGAAATGAACAGTACATACAGGAAGACCCTAGACAGTTCACGGTAGAAAGAGGGAAGGGGCAGTAAGAGCAATGGAAATTCTCCAAAAATTCCAATTATCTCAAGCTATAAGCCTCAAAACATCGCCCTCTCCAAACTTCCCAAGAAGTGTTCAAGTGTGAAATAACTTAGGTCTGGCCACTTTATCAGAGGGAATCTGGAGGTACCAAAGATCCTTCATTCATTGATTCACCTCATGTAAACTGGATGCCTCTCTCTCTGCCCAGGAGTTGGGTAAGCACCGGGTGTACACACTAACACCCCATGTCTTCATCCACGGCCTCAGAGGCTTGCAGGTTCGTGAGAATTTCAATGAAAACATCAAGCAGGTGTGCTTTTATGTGCCAAGAATATAGATGAATGTATGTTTTACCTAGTATCTTACCTGTAATGATTATTTCACGTGGAAGAGAAACCAGCAACGATTGCTCAATAACCGTGAATTGTAAATGTGAGAGCTCAGATCTGTCCACTAATCTCAACGAGGCTGAAGATGTTTATTTACAAAGACCTGTCAAATGGCACTCAGGAATGGGGTGGCTTATTTAAGCAATAAGGTTTCCGTGCCAACCCTAAGTCAAAAGGGAGGGAAGAGTCCCTGGTAGGAAATGACAATGCTCTGTGGAAACAACTGGAGTGCATATTAGATTCTCTACACCCAGAGAATAATCTTTCCCAAATCTCTCCTCAAACATGAAAGGCAGCAATATGGACACAACCTTCAAAAGGCTCAGTTATCAGAATTACTCTCAGCATATAATATTTCTAAAGTGTAATTGCCAGGACACAGTTATGACTCATAAATTTCACTAAAGTCTCCTATGAAACATCTATACAGAATAAATCTTGCACTATTTTAAGGAAGAATGCAGAAAAACACTCCTTATAGAGATACATGAAAAGAACTAAGAATTACCTGGAATTTTATAGAAATCTTTGCACTCTCTCAGATTTCACAGTTAGCCCCAGTTTCATATCAAAACTGTTCACGTGCATATAAATGTTCCTACAAATGGCAGCACGTCAGACATCCAGCTTTCAGCTGCCCAGAAAGCCCAGTTCTCTGAAAGAACATGAAACCAGAGTCTAAATGTCTGCCTACGTGAGCAGAATCCCAGAGAAGCCTCGGATGTGAGGAGCGAGGATGAGGCAAGGTGCTCTAAGTTGCCAGTCTCTAAGCTGTCCTTTGAGACTGGCAACTGATCCTCCAAGCCAATGCCCACAGACGCCCAATCTATAGGGAAAAATAACTAAAAGTCCACATAATTGGCTAAGGAGTTGCAGAGGCAGCAGACAGAAATAGAGATGCGACGTCAGGAAAATTCCCCTGAGTGCTTTCAACAGTGAGGGTGGAAACCTGTGTCCATGGGAAGAGGAATAAGAAAGAAAGAGATGAGGCCAGAACCACTCCTGGGATCACAACCCTTCACAGACCTGAAGCCACTAGAAGTCATCCTCTTTCTCTATTGAAACAAGTAAATTACTCTTTACAATCTGTTTCATGTTCCAAATCTTCTTAAATGTTCAGAAGAAAAACAGATATGCTCTTCTGGATTTAAGAATCCATTTATCTATGAGGCTGAACCCAGGTTGTTCAGAGCCAGTGAACAGTGTCACATTCTTTGAGCACTAATACAGGAGGAGAGGGACCAGGAGAGTGACTGCAAAACTTGGTGGCCAAGAGGGAATACTTTTACAATTAAGAGCTGGAGCTAATCAGGATCTAACACAGACACCCAGAGGGAAGACCAAAGCTGAATTCTCCCCTGGTTGTCTCTCTGACAGTGGAGCATGAAAGAAATACAGAGTTCCTACAGGAAACAGAAGACAAATGATATGAATGACCACTCTGACCCCAGAATCCAACTCTTAAAGGCAACAGCTAGCCGCAACACAAGCAAGAAGTATTTGCAAAGAGCTCCTATGGCCCCACAGTTCCTGATGCACGATTCCAAACTCCCCAAAGCTCCGAGAACACCAAGTGTGTAAGTTGGTAAAAAGTCAATGTGTGACAAAACCTGACCTGAATTTACATGAAGCTCGTGTATTATCTTTATTTATCCGATGTGAACATTCCTAAGTGTCATTACAAAAAAAAAAAATTAATTAATGTGTTTGAATAGCAGGTGCTGCTCCTAGAGATGTTACATAATGTATGTTATATGCCCTGAATATAACATCTTCAGAAATGGAAAATCCTGAAATATGAAACATACTTAGCCCCAGAAGTTTCAGATAAGTGTTCGTGGACCTGTACCTGGCAAGATTACTTGAAGCTGCCAATAAGAATCTCTGAAATAGTTTTTCACACTCACCTAGGTTCTTTCATTCAGGCAGTGTTTATAAAGCACGATGTGCCTGAAACTGCACTAAATATTAGTGGGTTTATTTCTAAAAGGCCTCAGCTTTACTTTTGCCTTAAATGTAAAACAAGATCAGTAATAAGAATCACTACCGTTTCTTAAATTATTAACAGAGTTCCCTGGGGGAAAAAAAAAAAAAGAGCTCCCTGTTCACAGGTCATGAAAGGAAGAAAAGGAGAGAGAGAGAGAGAAAGAGAGGGATGGGAGAGGGGGAGTGAGGGAGAGAGAGAGAGACAGACAACAGCATTATTGGCAGAACCTTAACCATAATTATTTAAGGCTCAGAACATCACTCATGGAGAAAGAGTAATCCACTGACTCGTCCCACCAACCTGAAACACCGCTGTGGTACTTTGCAGTTTTTCCTCAACCCACCTCCACTCTCTCTCCTAAAGCTTTCCTTTTCCCCAAACCGCATGCCTTAACTTCAGCTTAAAACTTAATTTCTCAATTCTCAGCCTTCAGCTAGGACCTCTCCCAGTTTGGGATAATCACAAGCAACAACCAGGATATTAGTGCATCCATTTATAAGACTTAAGTGCAAGCACGCATGTGTGCGCACACACACACACACACATTTATACCAGAGTCAGATGTTTATTTTATAGCGGATTTAATCTAGGAGAAAATACAATTCCTTTCCTGTTCACACACACACATACACACAGGCTGTAAGCTTTGAAAAGGCAGGAACTTTGGGCTGTTTGCCTAACACAGTGTCTGGTACAACCTGGGGCCTTTAAAATATGTTGGTTGAATGAACTAAGAATGTAAGTAAAAGTGAGATACAGGGTCTCAGTAAACTTGATTACCCTTTGCTCAACCAAGTATTATTTTACTTTTATACTTAATTCTAACAATTGTGCCAAAAAATATACACCGAGTCCTGGTTCGAAGATTCTTGTCCACTCCTTAAAGTAATTTTACCATGTACTGGTCTACACAGAGTCTTATTTGAAATTCTTGGATCTGAATATATTTTATATTTCAGAATTTTCCAGATATTATAAAGTTAATACAGTGTATATATCCTATATTCCATAAATGAATATGCTGGCCTGCTCTTAACAAACAAACACTCACTTTGCAACTCTGGGGGCTGAGAGCAGAAAAAGGGGGATGACTGGAGGGGAGGTGCCAGACCCCCCATTTCCACCAAAGCAGAAATCAAATGGAGTACTATACTAAAGACAGAGTCCATGAACCAAATTTTTTTTTTTTTTTTAGAGAGAGAGAGAGAGGGAGGTCCTGGGGTGGGGGAGGGGGGCAGAGGGAGAGGGAGAGAGAGAATCTTAAGTAGGCCCCATGCCCATCATGGAGCCCAGTGTGGGGCTCGATCTCACAACCCGGAGATCATGACCTGAGCTGAAATCAAGAGTCGGACGCTTAACCAACTGAGCCACCCACACGCCCCCACGATGAACCAACTTTAAACCAATAATGGCAATAGTGCTAAGAATAAAATTGATAATAACCAGCATTTCTTGAGCATACACTATGTGCCAGGCATTGTGGTAAGCCCTCAGTGCGCTCCCACACATTTAAGGCTCATACAATCCCACAGAGAGATAGCAGTATTGCTCCCACTCTACAGATGAGGAAACAGAGGTCTAGAAAGGTAAAGTAACTTGTGCAAGCCTACTCAGCTAAGACACGGTGGACCCAGAGCATGAAATCCAATAAAGGCTGATGGAATGAATGAATTCATGAAGTTATTATTCACTCCGTTATACAGCCTAGGTTAATAATCAGAAAAAGTTAAGTGCAGTGGGGATATTGTGAACTTTTGCATCAGAAGGAATTCAGTTTCAGTCCCAGCCATCACATAAATATGTGGCCATGAGGACAGGACCTGAACCCTGATTTGTCACCTCCCCAACATAAAAGGGGGTGACTACCACTTACCTCACTGGACTGTATATGACACTTTTTTACCTTGACTGTACACTTATATGCCAGTGCTATGTTTTATTTAATTCTTGCAAAACTCCAACAATATAGATACCAGTATTAATCTTACTTTTGATATGAGGAAACACACTTAGAGACATGAAGTATTTATTCAAGGCCATCGAGCAGTTCATTTTCCTTTCCTGTTCCCAGCTAAGGCGGCGGTCTAAAGAAAGAATGATGCTCTTGTTTCTTTTTCTGGATGGAAGAATTCTCTTTCCCCAGTAGAACAGGTACCTGGAAGGGTCTTTCTCATTTGGATGTTTGTGTAACATTTTCCTGCGGCTTGCATTCTTCAAGATGATGTCAGCCTTGAGACAGCAATTTATTCTCATCTCCAACCAGATTAAAATCATCTCCCAATGCTTAAACTTCCTAAACACAATCACGCATTCAGATATTTGATGTTTGCAAAAATGACCGCCTCCGACTCAATTTAAAATACGAGCGAAATAAGCTGTGGTGAAAGTTAACAACCAGTGCAGGGCTACACTTGGAAATCCTAGATTAAATCCGCTATAAAATAAACATCTGACTCTGGTATAAACGTCTTGGGAGAAAATACAAGTGTCACATTCGGAGACATTAGGTACGTCCACAGTGTCCGGCCTCAGGCGGATTAAGCGATAGCTCTCAGTCCCGAATGGATGATGAGAATCTGTGATTTTGTATAGGTTTTAATAAAGCAGGGAAGTGCCTGAGCTTAATATTCCCCAATCGATAGCTCCAAGCAGACACCTCCTGTCTCCATGCGTCCATGGCGTGCCTGAAGACAACTGGGTAATTATGTATCAAGTTGGGGCACTCCCAGGACATTCCCCCCTTGGCTAACCACTTCCTCTTGCCTTCAGGAAACCCCCTAGGAGCCCACAACTGACCCACTCCTCTGCCTCTCCCAACAGACTCCCACCAAAGCTTCTCACCTCACCTTCCACCTCCACTCCCAAAGCAGTACCCTAGGGCTCTCCTCAGAGCTCTGTGGGATTTCTTCTAACCCCAAGACAACAGCTTTGTATTTAATGCAAATCATTTTTTTATTCATTTGCAAAATCCATTTTAACAGCCTCTTGAGCATGTTGTTGTGTCCCACCCAAAATTCTCTCCCAGGCTTCATGAAATCCAAATGTTTCCATTTGTTGATGTCTGTAGTCAAAGCCAAAAGGCTTTCCCTTAAGTGATTACCCTTGGAAAGGAAAGTTACGACTTCACGCCTGTTCCTGAAATGTGCTGACTCTTCTCGACTTCTTCCGGTCACACAGAGGGTCTCTGGCGATGTTTATCCACGAATACTAACCTTCAGGGTAGTCTCTTCAGAGGGTATTATTCACTTTTGCTTTGAGTCTGCCATGGGTGACAGAGAATGTCATTTGAAATCCTCCTTTATCAGCTGGAACCACATAGGAAAATCACAATCTTGCCAGGCCTTCAGCTTTGCAACCCAAACTGATGATTCACCTACCATTTTCTTGTTTTACTTTTGAAGTCACTTTCTGCTTCTGAAAAAAACTGAGCCATTTTTTTATTAAATGTGTCCTCATATACATTTTTTATTTTGTAAAAATTAATATTCACCTTAAAAATTTTATTTAAAATAAGGTAATGCTGATTGTTCAGGCAATTTCCAAAGAGAAAGAATATTTGAGGAGTGACAGCCTCAGTGAGAAGACTATAAGCTCGCTTTAGAAGGGAAAACACTCATTGTGATATATATATTTTTTGTTCATTTTGAAAATCACGCCCTTTTTATAGTTTGCCTTCAAGGAAAGTTCATTTGATTGTTAAAACAGTTACTATGAGGGGCGCCTGGCTGGCTCAGTCGGTATAATGTGCGACTCTTGATCTTGGGGTCATGAGTTCAAGCCCCATGTTGGATGCAGAGCTTACTTAAAAAAAAAAAAAAAAACAACTACCATGAACCTCAGTTTCTCCATATGTAAAGCAGGGTTAACAGCTAATAATAATGTGCTATTTTATTATTATAATCTTAAATATCTTAATTTACTCTTTTCTTGAATTCAAGTTTTAAAATCATGAACAACAACTGTTGAACACAAGACAAAGTAGAAAGATGACCAGACTTAGAATTGAGAGATTCACGTTGGGTCCCATCTCTGCAAATCTGCTCAGGCAAGCCAGCCATGTGCCCCTGGAGTCTCGGTGGCTTACCATGTAAAGTCTTGGTTCCCACCCAGGCACTGCTCTAAGGGGTTTACATATATTAACCTAATCTGCACAGCACTCCTCTGAGTCGAGTACTATGATCCTCACTTTACAACAAGGAACCAAATCACAGAGCAGTGAAATAAGTCCACCAGGATCTCACAGGTACTGGTAGGACCCGGATTCAACTCTCAGAAGGTTAGCATCACAGTACCAATAGCCCTTACTGATACTCTGTCACACCACTTGGGGATACCATTCCTGGGCAAATGGTAAAAACCACCATGGTTGTTGTAAGGCCCAAAGCTCCAGGCCAAGGTGTATATGTATATGCTACACAAATAACAGTAGTAATATGGGGTTACTTCAGGAAACCTGGAATACAGCTTTTGAAATAAAGTCTACAACAATTATGACTGGTAAGAATAAATTCACATTGGCCCACATACAATAAAATGTGCTTTCTCCAGCATTCTTGCAATGAGGAATCACTATCATCTAGCACTTGGCAGCCGCAAGGTAACACCTGCTGTCAAATCTTCCCAAGTCAAAGTCATCTCTTCCATGCTCTGCACTGCCGAGCTAGGGAATTTCCGTGGAGGACCTGCCAAGATGTGAACATGTCTCAGGAGCCTCCTGAGGCTAGCATGTTGGCCCTGCCTTCAGGGCTTCCAGAAACTCACTTCCTTGGGGAGGAGGAATTGAGTTAAGCAAACCTAAGGCGTGGTTCATATTCTGAGGTCTTATGTCCAACTCATCTATCAAATAACTAAGTTCTAGCCAACTCTTGAAATAAAGTTGGCATATAATGGAACACAGTTGGCCCTTCTGGTAATCTCAAGAGGCCAGGCTAGATTCTGGAATCATCTTGTTTGGTCCTACACCCTAAATCCAAGCCATGGCTCTAGTAGATCTTTTATTCTGGCCTCTATTGCCAACAGATTTTTATCCAGATGATTTGATGACTACTTCAGCTAACAGACATGCAAAATTGTGGTGGAGAGAAACATTTTTTAAAGCCCTACTATTATTACAATTTAAGGCTGTTCTGTGTCAAAGCACTATGCTGGGCATTCTTGCATGTTACTTCGGTTAATCCCAACCAACCTGTGAGGCAGGTATCATCATCCTGCCCCATCTTTACACACAGGAAAGCTGAGCCCCCAAGTCTGGTCAACAGTGTCCCCCCTAATTTCTCATCATTCAAGTCTCAGTAGAAAGGTCACCCGCCCAAATGAAGGCAGCAAGTCCCCTCCTTCTCTACTTCTCAGACCCCCATCACATTATCTTGTTTAGTTTTATCCACAGCACTTAGTATTATCTGAAATTCTTTATTTATTGCCTTTCTCCAGCAGAAGGTCAGTTTCTGAGAGGAAAGGAACTTGTCTGCCTGGTTCAAAGTTCAAAAACAATGAATTCAATGCCAGTAACAAAAGCTGGCAAAGAATAGGCACTTAAGTATGAGAGGAAGGAAGGAAGGGAGGAAGGAAGAGAGGAAGGGAGGGAGGGAGAGAGGAAGGAAAAAGAGAAAGGAAGGAGGGAGGGAAAGAGAGAGGGAGAGAGGAAGGGAATGCAGATGCCTATATAAATTTCTCCATTAGGAGAAAGTCTTATTTTATTTTATTTTTTTAATTTATTTGTCAGAGAGAGAGAAGAGCAAGCAGAAGCAGGGGGAGTGGCAGGCAGAGGGAGAAGCAGGCTTCCCACTGAGCAGGGAGCCCGACTCGGACTCGATCCCAGGACCCCGGGATCATGACCTGAGCCAAAGGCAGACGCTTAACGACTGAGCCACCCAGACGTCCCGAGAAAGGCTTATTTTAAGTATTAGATGGAAATTTGTGACTTAGAAATAATGTCAAATTCTGAGGCACATTAACTGAAGAAAGTTGTGAAAAAACTGGAAATTCAGAGATAAAATAAGTTCTCTATCTTTCTGGGGGAAAAAAAATGTTAGTGCAATCCTTTGTGAAATGTGGATGATTTTACATTCCAAAGCCATTCAAGCTGTCAGATACCTTTGTTTTATCACTGCTACCATTCAAAACCTCTCAAAATACCATTCAAATTCTCTGGTTGGAAGGTGCTTATTGATTGCTCTTCACTGCTCTCCGTTCCCCAACAACACACAACACACACAACACACACACACTCACTCACTCACCCTGTCAGCCCTTTAAAAGCCTGAGTTAACAGAGTTCCACAGTCACAAGCAGCATTCTAACATTGGAATTTGGCTGCCTGACCACACACACCAGCCCTGGAATTCAGCAAACATCTGGGCCAGTGAGTGTGAGAAAGTTCTGGGGTAACAAAAGTTTCTGAAGCAACCATGGGAGCTGGGATCCCAGGGGCAACAAGGCGCAGGTGGCCCGCCAACCAGATGGCAGGAGTCGCAGCCTCACCGCCTCGGGGTGGCTCCTGGAAGCCCGGCGACTTCTCTAGCACACAGCACCCGGTGATGGGCCCCCGAAAGCAAACCCGGACATTTTTACAGGGCTATAGACATACGTGGCTGGCCAGAGGATCCCCGTGTCAGCGGCTACCTAGCAGCTCACCCAGGTGAAGTACCTTCGCACGCTGGTGAACGGAGAAGGCAGGTTGAACTAAGTTTTACAACTTCCACAGAATCGAGGATAGAATCATTGGGTTCATTAAATTTTTGAAAGATGAAGAGTTTGGTTCCTGGTGGAAAGAGGTGTTTGCTGGCTAGCAAGTTGTACTCTTTTTTTTTTTTTTTTTAAGATTTTATTTATTTGAGAGAGAGAGCATGAGCAAGCAGAGGGAGAGGGAGAAGCAGACTCCACCACTGAGCAGGGAGCCCGATGTGGGGCTCGATCCTGGGACCCCAAGATCATGACCTGAGCCGAAGGCAGATGTTTAACTGACTGAGCCACCCACAGGCTCCAAGTTGTAGTCCTTTTAATAGTCCCTGGGATATCATACTATATTTTGCACTAGCTAAAAGTTCACTCACCTCACAAATATTTCAAATTAAGGTCAAGTGAATTGCTGAGATCCAAGAAAAGGGAAAACAGTGAGGAGGGAGAGGAAAAAAGGAGACATCTTGGGTATCTCTTGTTTTGAATAAGAAAACAGAAGTTTCATTTGTTTAAAACAGAACTTCTGTTTTATTAGCTATAAAATATGTTCATTGTAAAAAAAAGAAAAAAATTCAAACCAAATAGAAAAGCTCCCTATAGAGAACAAAGCTCCCCCACAAATTGAGTCCCTAGACACAACCACTGTTAATTGTTTGGTGATGACCTATGAGGGCTGTTTCCTCTGTGCTTAACAAGTGCAGATGACACTCTACATACTGGTCTTCAACTTGCTTTTCATCCATGTCCCAAATAGTTTGTACCTCTTCCTATGCTAGTCATATAGTTCTCTTTCACCTGTAAATTGAGGATGATGGCATCCACATTTGATAGGGATGTCCCAAGGATTAAAGGAGATATTTGTTAAATGCTTAAAACAGGACTTGGCACATAATAAAAAAATTCAGTAAATATTATTATTACTATCAGCTGCCCAGTATTATCTGAGATATATGTGGCATCAGGTGTTTAGCAAACGCCCTAGTATTAGAAGTTTCAGTTGTTTCTGATTCTATTATAAACGATACCTCAATCAAGATTATAGCTTATGTTTCAATGTGATGACTTCTTTTTTATTACCTCCTATTGCCCAGCATTTGGAAATTTACAAAAAACAATACTCACATCTGTTCATGTGGGCTGACATCAATGCTTTGTAGGAGACAAATCAAGGTGTCATGCTCCATGGAGAGACAAGGAGATCAAGACCACCCAGCAAGGAAGCCTGCAGTCCTGCCTCGATTCTGGCCATGTAATCATCCAACAAATCTTTATGAAGTCAGTATCCAGTGCCAGGCTCTAGGCTGGGCACTGGGAATATAAAGATATATAAAATACCCTCAAAGAACTCCCAGTCTAGTGGGTAGACAACTACTTTTTTTTTTTTTTTAATAACCGTATGGCATTCCCGGCATCATAGCCGGCATGTGCAGAAAGAGCAATCCCAGACATGCAGACAAAGGAAGCAACGCATAACTGCAGCACAGAAACATCAAAGAGCTGGGGATGTTTCCAAAAGCTGTCCTCCAAAGCTGAGAACAGATGCACAAGCAAGGGTGGGTTTCAGACCCCTGCTTCT
This sequence comes from Neomonachus schauinslandi, assembly GCF_002201575.2. NCBI lineage: Eukaryota > Metazoa > Chordata > Mammalia > Carnivora > Phocidae > Neomonachus > Neomonachus schauinslandi. Next base: position 169,515,664 of record NC_058404.1, read on the forward strand.
AGTTCTGGTCGTCTTCTCCAGCAGCATGTTATTTCATAAACTCGAAGAATTTGGATCATTTAGGCCTGCAAAGATATCATATCCACATTATTGCCACTATATTTCTCTTCGAGGAGGGAACCACAGAGGGGATGAAAAGCTTAAAGAACATTTCACTTAATTGGATGTTTAAAAAAAAAAAATCCGTATCAAGTCACCTTCCTTGAGGACACACGACTGGCGTGCTCCACATTGCTCGGAGGAGCACTCAGACACAACGTTAAGAATCTTCTAGAGATGGGGCCCCTGGTGGCTCAGTTGGTTGGGCGACTGCCTTCGGCTCAGGTCATGATCCTGGAGTCCCTGGATCGAGTCCCGCATCGGGCTCCCTGCTCAGCGAGGAGCCTGCTTCTCCCTCTAACCCTCCCCCCTCTCATGTACTCTCTCTCCCTCATTCTCCCTCTCTCAAATAAATAAATAAATAAATAAATAAATAAATAAATAAATAAATAAA